>NW_028320807.1:0-87500 GCF_062004578.1 Staurois parvus
ATCTCCCATAGTAATTCATCCCCCATATAGTAATTCATCCCCCATATAGTAATTCATCTCCCATAGTAATTCATCCCCCATATAGTAATTCATCCCCCATATAGTAATTCATCCCCCATATAGTAATTCATCCCCCATAGTAATTCATTCCCCATATAGTGTCAATTCACTTACCTTTGCTCCGCGCGTTCCTCTCGTCCTGTTCCCGCGCCGTTCCGGTCTTCAGGGCGGACTGTGAGAGGAGCCTAGCTCCCCTCCCCTCCCCTCACGACAGCCACATCCGCGGGCCGGATTAAAAGGTCCGCCGGGCCGTATATCGCCCGCGGGCCGTAGTTTGCCCATTGCTGATCTAGATGAATAAGGATTATACCTGGGGGCCCCAAACTTTCTAAAAGGGCCACTTCACTGTTTTAAAGCCTTTGGAGTGGGGGAAAACTGTCGCCAGTGGAAGTAGAAAACGCCCTTGGTGTCAGTAGGGATAAGCAACACCCCAGACTTTGTATCAGTTGGAGTAAAATTGGGAGGAGGAATAATGCCCCATCATTGGTATCAGTGGGAGGAATAGTGCCCCATCATTGGTATCAGTGGGAGGAATTGTGCCCCATCATTGGTGTCAGTGGGAGGAATAGTGCCCCATCATTGGTGTCAGAGGGAGGAATATTGCCCCATCATTGGCGTCACTGGGCAGAACAGTGCCCCATCATTGGTGTCAGTGGGAGGAATAGTGCCCCGTCATTGGTGTCAGTGGGAGGAACAGTGCCCCATCATTGGTATCAGTGGGAGGAATAGTGTCCCATCATTGGTATCAGTGGGAGGAACAGTGCCCCGTCATTGGTGTCAGTGGGAGGAACAGTGCCCCGTCATTGGTGTCAGTGGGAGGAACAGTGCCCCATCATTGGTATCAGTGGGAGGAACAGTGCCCCGTCATTGGTGTCAGTGGGAGGAACAGTGCCCCATCATTGGTGTCAGTGGGAGGAATAGTGCCCCATCATTGGTGTCAGTGGAAGGAATAGTGCCCCATCATTAGTATCAGTGGGAGGAATAGTGCCCCATCATTGGTGTCAGTGGAAGGAATAGTGCCCCATCATTGGTGTCAGTGGGAGGAATTGTGCCCCATCCTTGGTGTCAGTGGGAGGAATAGTGTCCCATCGTTGGTGTCAGTGGGTGGAATAGTGCCCCATCATTGGTATCAGTGGGTGGAATAGTGCCCCATCATTGGTATCAGTGGGAGGAATAGTGCCCCATCATTGGTGTCAGTGGAAGGAATAGTGCCCCATCATTGGTGTCAGTGGAAGGAGTAGTGCCCCATCATTGGTGTCAGTGGGAGGAATAGTGCCCCGTCATTGGTGTCAGTGGGAGGAATAGTGCCCCATCATTGGTGTCAGTGGGAGGAATAGTGCCCCATCATTGATATCAGTGGGAGGAATAGTGCCCCATCATTGGTGTTAGTAGGAGGAATAGTGCCCCATCATTGGTGTTAGTAGGAGGAATAGTGCCCCATCACTGGTGTCAGTGGGAGGAATACTGCCCCATGGCTGGTGTCAGTGGAAAGTATATTGCCCCATCACTGGTGTCAGTGGAAAGTATATTGCCCCATCACTGGTGTCAGTGAGAGGAATAGTGCCCCATTGGTAGTGTAAGAGGAACAGCACTCCATTGGTATCAGTGGGAGGAATAGTGCTTCCAGCAGGCAAACCTTCCTGTTCCTCAGAGGGCCTCGCTGTCATGCAGGCATTCTTCTATCTCTTGAAGTCAGTTAGTTCACATGACAGAGGATGTACAGTGGGAGCCGACCTGGATGCAAGTGCTGCGGGACTCTCATCTCTGGCTCCCTCTCCTCCAGGCCATTCAAAAAATGACAACCCAAGGCTCCGCTTTGTGAATGGTCTGAAGGGGAGGAGAGCAGAGACACAACCATAGCATTGGGGTCTACGAGACCTGCAGTGCCTATAATCCAAGCAACAAGAATGTTTGCCTGCTGGAAACTGGAAGATGTTTAGTGGCGAGGGGTTAGAACCCTTGTCAAGTTCTTATTAATAATAATCATCCCCCTTGATAAAGTCAGAGTGGACGAAACGTGTAGGGGGTGGAGTCTAATACCGGAAGCAAGTAAGAACTCTCATTTTTCCCTGAGCTTAGCAAACGCTGCGCTGATTTTCATCATCCAATCACGTGCAAGCACAAGTACTGTTTTTTTTTATTTTCCTTGCTTTTGATTGGGTCTTCTTTACAATGTGAAGCTTTGCCTCATTTACAAGGCTCTGGGGAAAATGAGTACAACTGCCCCAGCAAAGTGCACAGTCTATTTGCCTTTAGTAAATCCACCTCACTGCCTCTTAGAATAGCTGATGTAGCATTCCCAGGAGCCAGCCAGGGCCCAGCCTAGGCCGGAAACCAGGAAGAGGCCAGAAGCAACAAAACAGTTAACAACAGAATAAATATTTTTAGCATTTGTGTAAGAGGAAGCGGGATAAACAAAGAAACTGTTGTCTGCTTTAGGCTCTGTTCACACCTATGCAGTTTGTGTTTGATCCATTTCTGCAGTTCGTTTTGCGGTGTGTTTTGTGTTTTTGCATACGCGTTTTTTGTTTTTTTGTTTTTTACTTGGTGCTGGGCAGATTAACCACTCGCCGACCGCAGATAGCCGAATGACGGCTTCACTGCGTCCGGCCAGTTCTGGGAGGGTGTCATATAACGTCCACCCAGAACGCACTCTCCTGCGCGCCCCCGTTAATCTGCGTGATCGCTGTGTGCTACGGACACAGCTGATCACGTGATGTGGTAAAAGGCTAATCACAGCAGCCTTTTACCATGTGATCAGCCGTGTCCAATGACACACTGATCACCGCGAAATGCAATTGCCGGTTATCGGCTGTCACAGCGCGAGGAAAGTACTGCCGAGAACCAGCAGTTGTCAGAGGAGGTATCGGCATCGATTATCAGTGCCCAGCAGTGCCACTCACCAATGCAGTCCACCTGTGCCCACCAGTGCCACCCACCAGTGCCCACCAGTGCCACTCACCAGTGCCCATCAGTGCAGCCCAGCAGTGCCACCCATCGTGTCGCCCAGCAGTGCCACCCATCAGTGCCACCAGTCAGTACAGTCATTCATTGCCCATCAGTGCCACCAGTCAGTGCCCATCAGTGCCACCTATCAGTGCCCGTCATCAGTGCCGCCTATCAGTGCCCATCATCAGTGCCCATCAGTGCTGCCTATCAGTGCCCATCAGTGCTGGAGAAAAATTACCTGTTTGCAAAATTTTATAATGGAAACAAAAAAAATGTTTTTTTTCAAACTTTTTGCTCTTTTTTTGTTTATAACGCAAAAAATAAAACACCCAGCGGCGAGCAAATACCACCAAAAGAAAGCTCTATTTCATATGGGTACAGTGTTGCATGACCGCGCAATTGTCATTCAAAGTGCGACAGCTGAAAATTGGCCTGGTCAGGAAGGGGGTATATGTGCCCAGTAGGCAAGTGGTTAAAATCCAAAACGCATCAAAAATGCATTACAAACGCACTACATGCTTTTTCTGCAGCATCTCCATTGCAGTCTATAGAACCAAAAATGCAACGTTTTGTGTTTTAGAAATTTTTTTTGTTGTTGTTTCTAGGCAGATGAAAACGCAGCAAAAACACACTACATGCTTTCCTGCAATCTATAGAACCAAAAACGCAATGCTTTGCGTTTCAAAAAGTCCCTGACCCTTTTTCAAAAAACCGCACCGGGTGAAAACGCAGAGATGTGAACCTGTCCAGTAGGAAATTATTTTACATGGACCGCTGTGCGTTTCCGCAAAACGCAGCGAAAAACGCTTAGGTGTGAACCTAGATTTAAGGGGAAAGCCCTGCTCAGGCGGTTGTCAAGAGGTGACTCCAACAAAAGATTTACCCTCAGCTTCTATTTGTTGCACCCTCCTGGGGTAGAAAAGGCTGCTCAGGAGCAGGGGTGGAGCAGGGGTGGATTTCTAGAACATAGTGGGAGGAAGGACAGAGTCTGCAGCTTGAATATTTATAGAACTCCAGCTAATCCCTGGGGAGATGTGCCTAGATGGCGGTGAGAGAGCCCACAAATAGTCTGAGGCCTGAGCAGCCGGGTGCAGGGTTCCTGGGTCCAGTTCTGCAGGAGGAGACCCCTGAACAGGGGAAGAAGTCTGGGAGGAAGCCAGTCTGAAGACACAGAGGTCCAAGCTAGGCTTAGTTGGGGGGCCTATTTGCAAGTCCAGTCCCAGCATCCAGTTTGGCCGGGAGAAGCTCACAGGAGAGAGCCAGGAGGAAGCTGTGGGTGAGAGGAGGAGCAGGGGTGCTCTGTTACTTCCCCTGTCTTCTAGAGATTTCTAAAACATAGTGAGAGGAAGGACAGAGTCTACACCTTGAATATTTATAGAACTCCAGCCAATCCCTGGGGTAATGTGCCTAGATGGCGGTGAGAGAGCCGATAAATAGTCTGAGGCCTGAGCAGCCGGGTGCAGGGTTCCTGGGTCCAGTTCTACAGGAGGAGACCCCTGTACAGGGGCAGAAGTCTGGGAGGAAGCCAGCCTAAAGACACAGAGGTCCCAGCTAGGCTTAGTTGAGGGGCCTATTTGCAAGTCCAGTCCCAGCATCCAGTTTGGTGAGGAGAAGCTCACAGGAGAGAGCCAGGAGGAAGCTGTGGGTGAGAGCCCAAGGAGTCCAGAGGTGGAGTCTACATCTTCATCACTAGGAAGAGCCTGAACTGAGGATCCTGTGGCTAAAGGAGTACAAAATCCCAGTGCTACAAGGGTGACAGTGAGGTGCTTGGAGACTCTGAGAAGAGTACAAGTCACAGAGAACCTGGAGATCCTGTGGAACATTACTCTGTGAAAGTGCAGCCAGGAGATGCGCAGTGCAGCCAGAAGTTGTGCAATACAGCCAGGAGTTGTGCAGTGCAGCCAGACGTTGTGCAGTACAGCCAGAGGTTGCCCAGTGGAGCTGGGAGTTGTTCAATACAGCCAGGACTTGTCCAGTGGAGTTGGAAGTTGTGCAGTACAGCCAGTAGTTGTGCAGTGCAGGCAGAAGTTGTGCAGTGCAGGCAGAAGTTGTGCAATACAGCCAGAAGTTGTTCAATACAGCCAGGATTGTCTGGTGGAGCCAGGAGTTGTACAGTGCAGCAAGAAGTTGTGCAGTGCAGCCAGGAGTTGTGCAATACAGCCTGGATTTGTCCAGTGAAGGATTTGTCTTCCTGCAGCCAGGAGTTGTGCAGTACAGCCAAGAGTTTTGCAGTACAGCAAGGAGTTGTGCAGTACAGCCAGGATTTGTCCGGTGGAGCCAGGAGTTGTGCAGTGCAGTCAGAAGTTGTTCAATACAGCCAGAATTTGTCTGGTGGAGCTGGGAGTTGTTCAGTGCAGCCAGGAGTTGTGCAGTACAGCCAGAAGTTGTTCAATACAGCCAGGATTTTTCAGGTGGAGCTGGGAGTTGTGCAGTGCAGCCAGGAGTTGTGCAGTACAGCCAGGAGTTGTGCAGTACAGCCAGGATTTGTCCGGTGGAGCCAGGAGTTGTGCGGTGCAGCCATGAGTTGTGTAGTGCAGTCAGAAGTAGTTCAATACAGCCAGGATTTTTCAGGTGCAGCTGGGAGTTGTGCAGTACAGCCAGGAGCTGCGCAGTACAGCCTGGATTTATCCAGTGAAGCCAGGAATTGTGCAGTACAGCCAGGAGTTGTGCAGAGCAGCCAAAAGTGAAGAGCCTTCAAGCTATGCAGTCATAAAGTCTTGGGGTATCCCATCCTCCCTATCCGATTTCATCACCCCCCCCCCCCCCAAAAAAAAAAACACGAAAAAGAAACCTCTAGAATGCTCTCGTGAGCCAGATGAAGAATGCCGAAAACGCTTGTGTGCCTGGCTGTGGGCCTGGGGGGGGGGGGGGGGGGTTTAAATAGGTTTCAAATTCAACAGCGGCTTTTTTTGAGGGTGCGCTACATATTCCATTGCCTGTCAATCTCACAGGGACAGCTAGAAAGGGTTAACCCCCCCACCAGGGACACCGACCATAAATCCACGCCAGGGGCTCTGATCCCTCCCCGATCTCACACTGAATACAAGCAGCAACATCAGATACATTGTAACACTTTCCAAGCTGCAACATCAGATACATTGTAACACTTTCCAAGCTGCAACATCAGATACATTGTAACACTTTCCAAGCTGCAACATCAGATACATTGTAACACTTTCCCTTCTGGGATCAGGAAGGCGAGAGCCGGAGATCGACAAAGCAGAAAGAGAATTCTCGATCCCACCACCAGATCACCAGGATTGCTTCACAATGATCCCAGAGACACGATCGCCGGAACGTCACCCGCGGTTCCATGTCTGCTCTGAATTTAGAAAGAAAATGAGAATTCGGCGCGTCAGGCCCTACCTGCTCCCTTGTAGTGGAGGAACCTGTTGGATTTGTTGCAGACTGGCGCGGCATGTTCTTGCGAAACAACTTTCACTGCCAGAGAGCCATGGAAGCGTCCCGGTCTCCTAGGCAACGACATGGAGACTTCTGAAGGCGAGCGGAAAAGTGCGGCTCTGCCCCGGAACACCGAGCACATACTAACTGGGAGTGCTACGCTTGGCTTAGAACGAGCCTCTAAATTCCAACACCAGGCCAGGTTTATACACTGATGCAGGCCATACACGGGTCGAATTCCGAACAAAGTTTCTTTAGAAAATCAGAAATTTTGTGCGTTTTGTAATCCGATGGCGCCACCATTGATTTCAAAATTAAATTCGACTGACTTTCTTTAACCATTTGACGCCCGGCCTATGGCCGAATGGCATCCGGAAAAATGTACTAGCTTCCCGGGAGGCCGCCATATGGTGTCCTTCCGCACATGTGCAGTTTGCGCGCTTGCTGAGCTGCGCAGTGGCGCGATCTGTCACTGGCTGTGTACCTCGGACACGGCCGATGACAGATCTGAGTACTGGCCCCTTTGCCGGTACCATGTGACCTGCTGTGACCAATCACAGCAGGTCACATGACAGTTGTATACAATGGATGGCTTCATTCATGCCATCCATTGTATACTAGTGTCTAGCTGTGAATGGTCACAGCTAATCACATGCACATGTCATGTGATTAGCTGTGGCCAAATCACAGCTAAGCACAAAAAAAACAAACAAAAAACCTGAATGAATCGATTTCATTCAGGTTAAATGCTTGCTTATAGCAAATTGTGTAAAAAAAAAAAAAAAAATACTGATCACTTCCCCAAAGTAGTACAATGTTACTATGGTAACATTGTACTACTTTGGATATAGTGAAATATAAAAAAAATCATATAAAAAAAACAAAAAAAATGTAATAAAAAATTTTAAATAATAAAAAAAAAATATATATATATATATATTTTTTTTTTTTCATACTGTCACCAGTCAGTGTCCCTGGTCACCACCATGCCAGTTATATGATGACGCTGTACTGCACTGGTGACAGCATGTAAAAAATAAATAGTGAAAATAATTTTTTTCATTTTCCAAAAAATTATGACAAAAAAAATACAACTTCAAAAAACTCGCCATGCCTCTTATGAGATACATGGGACTGTCTACTCGGCAAAAAGGGGTCATTTGGGGAATATCTGTACCGTTCTGACATTTGGGGGATATCTGTACTGTTCTGACATTTGGGGGATATCTGTCCTGTCCTGACATTTGGGGGATATCTGTACTGTCCTGACATTTGGGGGATATCTGTACTGTCCTGACATTTGGGGGATATCTGTACTGTCCTGACATTTGGGGGATATCTGTCCTGTCCTGACATTTGGGGGATATCTGTCCTGTCCTGACATTTGGGGGATATCTGTCCTGTCCTGACATTTGGGGGATATCTGTACTGTCCTGACATTTGGGGGATATCTGTACCATCCTGACATTTGGGGGATATCTGTACTGTCCTGACATTTGGGGGATATCTGTACTGTCCTGACATTTGGGGGATATCTGTCCTGTCCTGACATTTGGGGGATATCTGTCCTGTGCTGACATTTGGGGGATATCTGTCCTGTCCTGACATTTGGGGGATATCTGTACTGTCCTGACATTTGGGGGATATCTGTACCGTCCTGACATTTGGGGGATATCTGTCCTGTCCTGACATTTGGGGGGATATCTGTCCTGTCCTGACATTTGGGGGGATATCTGTACTGTCCTGACATTTGGGGGGATATCTTTACTGTCCTGACATTTGGGGGATATCTGTACTGTCCTGACATTTGGGGGATATCTGTACTGTCCTGACATTTGGGGGATATCTGTACTGTCCTGACATTTGGGGGATATCTGCACCGTCCTGACATTTGGGGGGATATCTGCACCGTCCTGACATTTGGGGGGATATCTTTACTGTCCTGACATTTGGGGGGATATCTGTACTGTCCTGACATTTGGGGGATATCTGTACTGTCCTGACATTTGGGGGGATATCTTTACTGTCCTGACATTTGGGGGGATATCTGCACCGTCCTGACATTTGGGGGGATATCTTTACTGTCCTGACATTTGGGGGGATATCTGTACTGTCCTGACATTTGGGGGGATATCTGTACTGTCCTGACATTTGGGGGGATATCTGTACTGTCCTGACATTTGGGGGGATATCTGTACCGTCCTGACATTTGGGGGATATCTGTACTGTCCTGACATTTGGGGGATATCTGTACTGTCCTGACATTTGGGGGATATCTGTACCGTCCTGACATTTGGGGGATATCTGTACTGTCCTGACATTTGGGGGATATCTGTACTATTCTGACATTCTTGGACCTCAAGAAATTAGATTGGCCGTCAGTACTTCAGGATTGATGAATATGCAGATC
This sequence comes from Staurois parvus, assembly GCF_062004578.1. Taxonomy (NCBI): domain Eukaryota; kingdom Metazoa; phylum Chordata; class Amphibia; order Anura; family Ranidae; genus Staurois; species Staurois parvus. Next base: position 8,822 of record NW_028320807.1, read on the forward strand.
TATACCATAGTTTGTGAACTCTATAACTTTCCTACAAACTAAATAATGCATCATCCTAATTTGAGTTATTTTCACCAAAAACATGTAGCAGAATACATCTCGGCCTAAATTTATGAAGACCAATTATTTATTTGCAAACTTTTATAACAGAAACAAAGAAAAACAGTCTTTTTTTGTTAATTTAGCAAAAAATAAAAACCCCGGTGGTGATTAAATACCACCAAAAGAAAGCTCTAGTTGTGTGAAGAAAATGATAACATTTTAGTTTGGGTGCAATGTTGTATGACCGCGCAATTGTCATTCAAAGTGTGAGAGCGCTGAAACCTGAAAAATGGACTGGGCAGGAAGGTGTAAAATTGCCCGGTATGGAAGCGGTTAATTACAGAAAAGAATTTCCGCAGCCAAGATTTTCCTTTTCTTTCCAGGTCACAGCTCACATTCATTTCTTTTTCAAACACGATTCTCCCATCACTGATTAGGAATTCGTTCCTTTTTCAAAAAATTTCCAGCATGCTCGATCACTCATATTGGATGGTCAATAAAAAAAATCGTCCATTGCTGTGGCCCCACTAATGGTGCGAAATTCGAACCAAAATTCTTAGAAAAGATTTTCGAAAAATAAAATTATTTCGGAATTACACCCGTGAATGGCCGGCTTTAGACTCATTTTTGCCCCCCCCCCCCCCTACACACACACACACTCCACCATCGCAGTTCGGGTAGCTCCAGTACTGAATGTATGTAATGACAAGGGGTGCTGGGGGGTGCTTGGGGACCTATTGATGCTGGCTGCTGGGGGACCTATTGATGCTGGCTGCTGGAGGACCCATTGATGCTGGCTGCTGGGGGATCTATTGATGCTGGCTGCTGGAGGACCTATTGATGCTGGCTGCTGGAGGACCTATTGATGCTGGCTGCTGGGGGACCTATTGATGCTGGCTGCTGGGGGATCTATTGATGCTGGCTGCTGGAGGACCTATTGATGCTGGCTGCTGGAGGACCTATTGATGCTGGCTGCTGGAGGACCTATTGATGCTGGCTGCTGTGGGACCTATTGATGCTGGCTGCTGGGAAGCCTATTGATGCTGGCTGCTGGAGGGCCTATTGATGTTGGCTGATGGGGGGCCTATTGATGCTGGCTGCTGGGGGACCTATTGATGCTGGCTGCTGGGGGATCTATTGATGCTGGCTGCTGGAGGACCTATTGATGCTGGCTGCTGGAGGACCTATTGATGCTGGCTGCTGTGGGACCTATTGATGCTGGCTGCTGGGGGATCTATTGATGCTGGCTGCTGGGAAGCCTATTGATGCTGGCTGCTGGAGGGCCTATTGATGTTGGCTGATGGGGGGCCTATTGATGCTGGCTGCTGGGGGGCCTATTGATGCTGGTTGCTGGGGGGCCTATTGATGCTGGCTGCTGGGGGACCTATGGATGCTGGCTGCTGGGGGACCTATGGATGCTGGCTGCTGGGGGACCTATTGATGCTGGCTGCTGGGGGATCTATTGATGCTGGCTGCTGGGGGACATATGGATGCTGGTTGCTGGGGGACCTATGGATGCTGGCTGCTGGGGGACCTATTGATGCTGGCTGCTGGGGGACCTATTGATGCTGGCTGCTGGGGGACCTATTGATGCTGGCTGCTGGAGGACCTATTGATGCTGGCTGCTAGGGGACCTATTGATGCTGGCTGCTGGGGGACCTATTGATGCTGGCTGCTGGGGGACCTATTGATGCTGGCTGCTGGGCGACCTATTGATGCTGGCTGCTGGGGAGCCTATTGATGCTGGCTGCTGGGGGGCCTATTGATGCTGGCTGCTGGGGGGCCTATGGATGCTGGCTGCTGGGTGAAAAAATGTAAAAAATCAAATTTTGTCATAAATTTAGGCCAAAATGTATTCTGTTCCATGTCTTTGCAAAAAAAAAAAATCCCAATACGTGTAAATTAATTGGTTTATGTGAAATTTATAGTGTTAACAAATGGCGGTATAGATACTGGGATTTTAATTTTTTTATACTAGCAATGGCGGCGATCAGCGACTTATAGCGGGACTGCGGCGGGTATTCTGACATGGGGGGAACTGACATCCCCAGTGACACCAATACAGTGACCAGTGCTAATAAAAATAACTGACACTGTACTACTGTAATGTTCCAGCACGACAATGACCCCAACACACAGCTAAGGCAACAAAGGAGCGGCTCAAGAAGAAGCACATTAAGGTCCTGGAGTGGCCTAGCCAGTCTCCAGACCTTAATCCGATTGAAAATCTGTGGAGGGAGCTGAAAGTTCGAGTTGCCAAACATTAGCCACCAAACCTTAATGACTTGGGGAGGATCTGCCAAGAGGAGTGGGCCAAAATCCCTCCTGAGATGTGTGCGAACCTGGGGGCCAACTCCAGGAAACGTCTGACCTCTGTGATTGCCAACAAGGGATTTGCCACCAAGTACCAAGTCATGTTTTGTGAAGGGGATCAAATCCTTCTTTCCCTCATGAACATGCAGATCAGTCATCATTTGTTAGACGCATTTCTGCTGAATTTGTTGTTACTATTCTGTCTCTCAGTGTTACAATACACCGAACATTCGATTTGTAGACCGATCATTTCTTTGTGAGGGGCGAACATTCAACATCAGCCGGGGAGCAAATACGCATTTCCTTCACTGTATAGTAAAGTGTGCATCATTTTTTTTTTAATTTTTAATAACGTGACTTCTATTAGGATTTTGTGGTGAAGCCCATGGTGAGGGTCCGTGGTGATCGGAGAATATTACGGATACAGGGGAGATAATGACCGTGTTTTACATCATCAAAAACAAGTGAAAGACATTTACTGCGTGTAAAGCAAGCGGCGTGGGCCTGGGGGAGCGGTAATATCACACCACCTTCTTCTCTCTAAACAATTAGCCAGAGATGGTGTCTTGGGGCTTCTGTGAATGAGCCGAATAACCGATCACTTTACAAGACGATCCACTCACTCTGGAGACAACAATCTCTGCACACGGAGAATTCATACAGCAGACAGGTCATGTTAAAGGGAGGCTCTAGTGTTCCATTTGTGAAGGTGAAACGGGAACTTCGCTCTGTCAATCCACATGGAATATTTTTAATCGTCATAGTTATGCAGGCCGTATATGGATCGAATTCCGAACAAATTTTCTTTAGAAAATCAGACATTTTGTGCGTTTTGTAATCCGATGGCGCCACCATTGATTTTGAAATTCAACCAACCAAGCCTTCAGGTTCACCTCCTGTTGCTACAGAAAAGAATTTCCGTGGCCAAGAATTTTCTTTTCTTTCCAGGTCTTACATTCATTTCTTTTTAACCCCTTCCAGTCCGGACACTTTCCCCCCCTTCCAGTCCAGACACTTTCACCCCCTTCCAGTCCGGACACTTTCCCCCCCTTCCAGTCCAGATACTTTCCCCCACTTCCAGTCCGGACACTTTCCCCCCCTTCCAGTCCAGATACTTTCACCCCCTTCCAGTCCGGACACTTTCACCCCCTTCCAGTGCAGACACTTTCACCCCCTTCCAGTCCGGACACTTTCACCCCCTTCCAGTGCAGACACTTTCACCCCCTTCCAGTCCGGACACTTTCACCCCCTTCCAGTGCAGACACTTTCACCCCCTTCCAGTCCGGACACTTTCACCCCCTTCCAGTCCAGACACTTTCACCCCCTTCCAGTCCAGACACTTTCATCCCCTTCCAGTCCAGACACTTTCACCCCCTTCCAGTCCAGACACTTTCACCCCTTTCCAGTCCGGACACTTTCACCCCCTTCCAGTCCAGACACTTTCACCCCCTTCCAGTCCAGACACTTTCATCCCCTTCCAGTCCAGACACTTTCACCCCCTTCCAGTCCAGACACTTTCACCCCTTTCCAGTCCGGACACTTTCACCCACTTCCAGTCCAGATACTTTCCCCCCCTTCCAGTCCGGACACTTTCACCCCCTTCCAGTCCGGACACTTTCACCCCCTTCCAGTGCAGACACTTTCCCCCCCTTCCAGTCCAGATACTTTCCCCCCCTTCCAGTCCGGACACTTTCACCCCCTTCCAGTCCGGACACTTTCACCCCCTTCCAGTGCAGACACTTTCACCCCCTTCCAGTCCGGACACTTTCACCCCCTTCCAGTGCAGACACTTTCACCCCCTTCCAGTCCGGACACTTTCACCCCCTTCCAGTCCAGACACTTTCACCCCCTTCCAGTCCAGACACTTTCATCCCCTTCCAGTCCAGACACTTTCACCCCCTTCCAGTCCAGACACTTTCACCCCTTTCCAGTCCGGACACTTTCACCCCCTTCCAGTCCGGACACTTTCCCCCACTTCCAGTCCGGACACTTTCCCCCACTTCCAGTCCGGACACTTTCCCCCACTTCCAGTCCGGACACTTTCACCCCCTTCCAGTCCGGACACTTTCACCCCCTTCCAGTCTAGGCCAATTTTCAGCTTTCAGCGCTATCACACTTTGAATGACAATTGCGCGGTCATGCAACACTGTACCCATATGAATTTTTTAGTATTTTTTGAGACAGATAAAGCTTTATTTTGGTGGTATTTATTCACCACTTTTTATTTTTTTTGCTATGTAAATGAAAAAGTCCAAAAATTTTGAAAAAAAGTGTATTTCATCATAAATCTTGGCCAAAATTTATTCCTTTATCTTTTTAGTAAAAAAAAAAAAAACACAAATTAGTTTATAACCAAAAATTATAATTTTTAAACATTTTTTTTACATTATTATTTTTTTTATATTATTTGTTTGTTTTTTTTCTTTTACTTACTGTCACCCTAGCAGTAGTGTCACCATGGTGACACTGTACTACTTGTGGGGGGTCAGAAGTGACATCTTGCTTACTACTCTTCATGTGATCACTGATTGGCCAATCAGTGATCACATGATCAGGACCTCGCACAGAGGTCCCGTAAGACGATCGGTGTTCCACTGTGTCCGGAGGACACAGCGGGCACCGGATCGCGGTGCTGCGCACTCCCAGGGAGCACGCACAAGCAGGGTGCAGGGAGGCCGTTTATAAATGGCCAACCCGAGCCTGCACTGCCGGATGGGAAGTGGTTAAAGGGAGGCTCTAGCTTTCCTTTTGTGAAGGAAAAACGGGAACTTCGCTCTCTCAATCCACATGGACTATTTTTATTCATCATAGTTATGCAGGCCATACATGGCTCGAATTTCGAACGATTATTCGTGCAGGGTCGGGGAGACCGGATATAGTAAATGCGGGGTCCGGCGAGAGCGGATATAGTGAATGCGGGGTCCAGGTTTAGTAACACTTTTAATACCCCACTACAGAAAAAGCACAGGGGAGAAAGGGTGACCACAGCTTTTCTTCACACAACCTGTACCACCTTGCCTAGGAACTCAGCCCCGCACAGAGCCCTTTAGATCAGCTCAGTACAGCATCACATCTCTGCAACATTGAGATGTTCCATTCCCACTCCCCGTCTTACCCTGGGTCCCACTCACAGCTGTTATTCATATGGTCACTAACTCCACCCATTACTTTATTAGAGGAGGAGGGGGTTCTCTAAAAGGGAGGCCATGGCTGGTGGGAGGGGACAGCAGGGGGCTGTACACTGACACCAATGATGGGACACTATTCCTCCCACTGACACCAATGATGGGGCACTATTCCTCCCACTGATACCAATGATGGGGCACTATTCCTCCCATTGACACCAATGATGGGGCACTATTCCTCCCACTGATACCAATGATGGGGCACTATTCCTCCCACTGATACCAATGATGGGGCACTATTCCTCCCACTGATACCAATGATGGGGCACTATTCCTCCCACTGACACCAAGGATGGGACACTATTCCTCCCACTGATACCAATGATGGGGCACTATTCCTCCCACTGACACCAATGATGGGACACTATTCCTCCCACTGATACCAATGATGGGGCACTATTCCTCTCACTGACACCAATGATGGGACACTATTCCTCCCACTGATACCAATGATGGGGCACTATTCCTCCCACTGACACCAATGATGGGGCACTATTCCTCCCACTGATACCAATGATGGGGTACTATTCCTCCCACTGACACCAAAGATGGGGCACTATTCCTCCCACTGATACCAATGATAGGCACTATTCCTCCCACTGATACCAATGATGGGGCACTATTCCTCCCACTGATACCAATGATGGGGCACTATTCCTCCCACTGACACCAATGATGGGGCCCTATTCCTCCCACTGATACCAATGATGGGGCACTATTCCTCCCACTGATACCAATGATGGGGCACTATTCCTTCCACTGATACCAATGATGGGGCACTATTCCTCCCACTGACACCAATGATGGGGCACTATTCCTCCCACTGACACCAATGATGGGGCACTATTCCTCCCACTGACACCAATGATGGGGCACTATTCCTCCCACTGACACCAATGATGGGGCACTATTCCTCCTCCTACTGACCACATGTTTTATGGAATTTTATTACTCCTGTTGACCACCAAGCCTGAGACATGGTTTACTCCCACTGGCCACAGTCTGGGCCCCCTAAAGCCTCAAGGAAAGCACAGTGACCCTTTGCTTAGAAAGTTTTGAGACCCCTGGGTAGATTATGCTGGATATGCTCCAGCCAGGACACTAGGCAGGTTCAGACTGCTTCTTGCGAAGCTCACAATGGCACACATGCTAGGCCCGAACCAGGGGCGGACTGACAACTCATGGGGCCCCCGGGCAATAGGGGATACTGGGGCCCCTGTGTCCTCGCCCACACTCAAACCACACCCACAAAAGCCTATAAAAAGGTACCAAGGGGCATCTCATGGGGCCCCCTACTGACCCCGGGCCCTCGGGCAGTGCCCGAGTTCCCAAGTGGTCAGTCCGCCCCTTGCCCGAACAGACCAATAAGGCACAAAGGACAATCCGTCCTCCTCTGAACTTCTATTGCTCGATTCTCTAGGCTGCTCGAAGCTCTCCATCTCTCCAGGCCAACCCGGTATTGTGCCAACACAAGCCAAATTCTAATATGTTGCATCGCTTGTGGAAATCATAACCTATAGACAATATATATTTTTTTTCTCCTCATTTATTTGATCTATAAACAAATTAGGTCCTTGTTTGCCCATGTCTCCTCGTTAATTTGCAGTCTCCTGAAAGCCAGTGGAAATGATGACAAGTTGGAGGCTATGATAACGCAGAGAAATAATTAGTCTGAATGCTGTCTGAGGGTAGAAATTAAGGAATACAATGCGTGTTGGGGCATGCTTTCGTGAAGAAGAAAAAATAAAGATAGGAGACTGTTAATTACCGGAAGGTTTTGTTGACAAAGTTGGGACTACTGGGAGAATAATAAGTGGAAATAAAAAAGAAAATGGAGCTCTAATCACACGTTGTTACCTAGCATGTTAGAGCTGAGTAATGGCGGATGGTGCGCACACGCTGGTCATTAGAACAGATATGGCAGTGTTCACCATTTTACATGCTTAAAAGGCACATGTCCTTTTTGTAAAGTATTTATCAGTCTTATACAAATTATAAAAAAAAATTTTAAGCACTTTTAGAGCCGATTTAAATATTACGATCTTTATTCAATCGTAACCAATACAGCTTCATAATGTCGCCAACCATGGACCACCACCTCAACGTGTTTCACCAAAAAACAGCCTGATCACATCCCTGTAATCAAGTCATTTTTGGTGATTAGTGCTATGGGTACTATTCCTCCCACTGATACCAATGATGGGGTACTATTCCTCCCACTGATACCAATGATGGGGCACTATTCCTCCCACTGATACCAATGATGGGGCACTATTCCTCCCACTGATACCAATGATGGGGCACTATTCCTCCCACTGATACCAATGATGGGGCACTGTTCCTCCCACTGACACCAATGATGGGGCACTATTCCTCCCACTGATACCAATGATGGGGCACTATTCCTCCCACTGATACCAATGATGGGGTACTATTCCTCCCCCTGACACCAATGATGGGGCACTATTCCTCCCACTGATACCAATGATGGGGCACTATTCCTCCCACTGATACCAATGATGGGGTACTATTCCTCCCCCTGACACCAATGATGGGGCACTATTCCTCCCACTGATACCAATGATGGGGCACTATTCCTCCCACTGATACCAATGATGGGGTACTATTCCTCCCCCTGACACCAATGATGGGGCACTATTCCTCCCACTGATACCAATGATGGGGCACTATTCCTCCCACTAATACCAATGATGGGACACTATTCCTCCCACTTATACCAATGATGGGGCACTATTCCTCCCACTGACACCAATGATGGGGCACTATTCCTCCCACTGACACCAATGATGGGGCACTATTCCTCCCACTGATACCAATGATGGGGCACTATTCCTCCCACTGACACCAATGATGGGGCACTATTCCTCCCACTGACACCAATGATGGGGCACTATTCCTCCCACTGATACTAATGATGGGGCACTATTCCTCCCACTGATACCAATGATGGGGCACTATTCCTCCCACTGATACCAATGATGGGGCACTATTCCTCCCACTGACACCAATGATGGGGCACTATTCCTCCCACTGATACCAATGATGGGACACTATTCCTCCACTGATACCAATGATAGGGCACTATTCCTCCCACTGACACCAATGATGGGGCACTATTCCTCCCACTGATACCAATGATGGGGCACTATTCCTCCCACTGATACCAATGATGGGGCACTATTCCTCCCACTGATACCAATGATGGGGCACTATTCCTCCCACTGATACCAATGATGGGGCACTATTCCTCCCACTGATACCAATGATGGGGCACTATTTTTTCCACTGATACCAATGATAGGGCACTATTCCTCCCACTGATACCAATGATGGGGCACTATTCCTCCCACTGACACCAATGATGGGACACTATTCCTCCCACTGATATCAATGATGGGGCACTATTCCTCCCACTGACACCAATGATGGGACACTATTCCTCCCACTGACATTAATGATGGGGCACTATTCCTCCCACTGATACCAATGATGGGCCACTATTCATCCCACTGATACCAATGATAGGGCACTATTCATCTCACTGATACCAATGATGGGGCACTATTCCTCCCACTGACACCAATGATGGGGCACTATTCCTCCCACTGACACCAATGATGGGGCACTATTCATCCCACTGACACCAATGATGGGGCACTATTCCTCCCACTGACATCAATGATGGGGCACTATTCCTCCAACTGATACCAATGATGGGGCACTATTCCTCCCACCGATACCAATGATGGGGCACTATTCCTCCCACTGACACCAATGATGGAGCACTATTCCTCCCACTGATACCAATGATGGGACACTATTCCTCCCACTGATACCAATGATGGGGCACTATTCCTCCCACTGATACCAATGATGGGGCACTATTCCTCCCACTGATACCAATGACAGGGCACTATTTCTCCCACTGACACCAATGATGGGGCACTATTCCTCCCACTGATATGAATGATGGCGCTATTCCATTCACTGGTACCAATGATGGGCCGTTATTCCTCCCACTAACACCAATGTTGAGCACTATTCCTCCCACTGACACCAATGATGGGGAGTTATTCCTTCTACTGCCACCAATGATGGAGCATCAGGACATTTTCTACTCCCGCTAGCCACAGTCTGGACCCCTAAAGTTCGAAGGACAGTAAACTGGCCCTTGCTTAGAAAGTTTGGAGACCCCTGCTCTAGAAGACAGGAAGAAATAACAGAGCAGTCTCCTGTGAAACACTGAGCAGCCCTAAATAATCAACCCCTGCTCCTCTGTTACAATAGAGCTAACTAAATTTACATAGTAATCTACTCTACACTAGGAGGACATAGTAACCTACTCTACACTAGGAGGCAGGGGCGGACTGACAAATCATGGGGCCCCCAGGCAATAGGGATTAATGGGGTCCCTGTATGCTTGCCCAAACTCAAAAAAGCCTATGAAAAAGGTACCAGGGGCATCTCATGGGGCCCCCTACTGACCCCGGCCCTCGGGCAGTGCCTGAGTTTCCAAATGGTCAGTCCGCCCCTGCTAGGAGGACATAGTAACCTACTCTAAACTAGGAGGACATAGTAACCTACTCTACACTAGGAGGACATAGTAACCTACTCTACACTAGGAGGACATAGTAACCTACTCTACACTAGGAGGACATAGTAACCTACTCTACACTAGGAGGACATAGTAACTTACTCTACACTAGGAGGACATAGTAACCTACTCTACACTAGGAGGACATAGTAACCTACCTCTACACTAGGAGGACATAGTAACCTACTCTACACTAGGAGGACATAGTAACCTACTCTGCACTAGGAGGACATAGTAACCTACTCTGCACTAGGAGGACATAGTAACCTACTCTGCACTAGGAGGACATAGTAACCTACTCTGCACTAGGAGGACATAGTAACCTACTCTACACTAGGAGGACATAGTAACCTACTCTACACTAGGAGGACATAGTAACCTACTCTACACTAGGAGGACATAGTAACCTACTCTACACTAGGAGGACATAGTATCCTACTCTACACTAGGAGGACATAGTAACCTACTCTACACTAGGAGGACATAGTAACCTACTCTGCACTAGGAGGACATAGTAACCTACTCTGCACTAGGAGGACATAGTAACCTACTCTGCACTAGGAGGACATAGTAACCTACTCTACACTAGGAGGACATAGTAACCTACTCTACACTAGGAGGACATAGTAACCTACTCTACACTAGGAGGACATAGTAACCTACTCTACACTAGAGGACATAGTAACCTACTCTACACTAGAGGACATAGTAACCTACTCTACACTAGGAGGACATAGTAACCTACTCTACACTAGGAGGACATAGTAACCTACTCTACACTAGGAGGACATAGTAACCTACTCTACACTAGGAGGACATAGTAACCTACTCTACACTAGGAGGACATAGTAACCTACTCTACACTAGGAGGACATAGTAACCTACTCTACACTAGGAGGACATAGTAACCTACTCTACAGTAGGAGGACATAGTAACCTACTCTACACTAGGAGGACATAGTAACCTACTCTACACTAGGAGGACATAGTAACCTACTCTACACTAGGAGGACATAGTAACCTACTCTACACTAGGAGGACATAGTAACCTACTTTACACTAGGAAGACATAGTAACCTACTCTACACTAGGAGGACATGGTAACCTACTCTACACTAGGAGGACATAGTAACCTACTCTACACTAGGAGGACATGGTAACCTACTCTACACTAGGAGGACATAGTAACCTACTCTACACTAGGAGGACATAGTAACCTACTCTACACTAGGAGGACATAGTAACCTACTCTACACTAGGAGGACATAGTAACCTACTCTACACTAGGAGGACATAGTAACCTACTCTACACTAGGAGGACATAGTAACCTACTCTACACTAGGAGGACATAGTAACCTACTCTACACTAGGAGGACACTACATCAAATAATTAAAAAATCCAACTGAAATCATAGGAACGCCTCACGTTACAGACTCTAAAACTTAGCACTGACGTCTCACCAATAGAGTGCCCGGTAGACATGAGAAACGGTCAAGTGGTTTGACTCTCCAGCATCTACCAAAACCTAAAAGAGTAGCTTTGGATGGGTCAACCCTTGAGGACATGGGTGTGAAAAATAAAGAGTCCGCAGTCATTTTTTTGACTGTTGAGATGACTGAACATTCCCATTCTAGAACAATATATTTGGTGTGAGGCTGGAGGGTGCACAAAGGCATCCTATTATATTTTCTTCCCATCTACAACCACCTATACACAAGAAGTTACATCGCATACATATATTTCATTGTCGTGTCTGAAGTAAATACAATAAAATGACTAGGCTGACAACACAGCGAGAACATCTGCCTCCATGCTTGTGTACCCCCCGGAGGTGCAAACTCCCAGGGTGTTTCCTCTACAATGAGAATCATCAGAGAGACAATTAATTTCACTAGACTCAGCCGAGGCAGCAAGGAGAATTGAATCTCCAGATGTAAATCACACACAACAAGATGTTCTCACACGTCGAGGGGATAGGATGGATGAAAACCTTAAAACTCCTAAAGTGTTACTGTAGCAAATATTATTTTAGTGTTGGATAGAGTAGGCAACAGTCAGAACCTCTATTGGGTTTTTATTGCTGTTCCCGTCCCGGTCTCTATTTGTCTTGGAGACCATTGGCACCTGGACAGACAATAATTGGAAATCCAGGATTTACCAGCTGTCACCAGAACAGGAGGTGGGGAGACATTTGTTCTAGAGTCTTATGCCTCGTACAGGGGCGGACTGACCGTATGGAAACTCGGGCACTGCCCGAGGGCCCGGGGTCAGTAGGGGGCCCCATGAGATGCCCCTGGTACCTTTTTCATAGACTTTTTTGAGTTTGGGCAAGGACACAGGGGCCCCATGATCCCCTATTGCCCAGGGGCCCCATGAGTTGTCAGTCCACCCCTGGCCTCGTACACACGATAAGAATATCGTACGACAAATTTCGCAAAACCACTGATCGAACGATTTTCTCTTCGTTGGTGAGCAGGATGTTTTAACCGATAACGATATTGTGAATGAAAACATCCGGTAGAACAACAGTAAAAAATGTTGTTGTTTTTCATACGAACGATTGATTTTCTATGCGGTGGTATGACGGTCGTACGAAAAAAATCTATCAAGCGCTTTCATGAGCGGAAACAGAAGGTAAAAAAACCCAAAAAACTATGTACAAGACTCTACACAGCAAAACTCTTTTTTGAGAGCTCTCCAGTCTCCCCTGGTGTACCACCCCAGAAGCCTGATCAATCGTCTTCTTATCCAGCAGCCTGAGGGAATTTCTGGGCAAGGGGATCCACTGCCTGCCACTTTCAGATGAACAGTCCTTCGTAAGGAGTTAATCACGCTTCCCACCAGAGTGCTCTTTTCTCCCTAACTGGCCCAGTGGTGTAGGATTACTCGCTCAGTCTCTGTCCTGTGAGTTGGTTTAGGTAGGTGGCTGCCTGCAGTCCTTCTGCTGGGCTGGCTCCTTTCCTGGCTCTACAGCTGGTCCTCGCTCTGGAGGCTGGTGAGGCCGAGCGATCCTCCTGTCCATGTCCCAGCCTGTAGGTAGGCCTTTTTCCACTGGACCCCCTCCCAAGCTTCTGCATCGCAGCCTTCCTCACATCTTCCACCCGAACTCTCCTGCTGCTGAGCAGGCTCAGGCATACTTAAGACCTGCTCTGGTCCCATTCCAGGCCTCCTGCTTGGGGATTGGCCAGAGTCCCTTGAGTGTGCAGACCAGCCCCTCCTCACCCCTGCCCACTGCTTTCTAGAGACTTCTCCAAATCTTTAGATCAGGGGGAGGTATCAGGGAACTGATCTGCAGAGCCTCTCAGCCCTGACTCAAATGTGACCCCCCCCTGACTATCACCTAGGCTGTTGCTCAGCCTCTCTACCTATAAAAATATTCAGCTACCCCCTCCTAGCCTACTAGGATGGTGCTACATAGGAAAGGTTTGTAATGAGTTTATCCTTGTCTTTTTGTTGAACAGGATGGACCTATGTCTGTGTTTTGCTGGATAAACACTCTTCTTTATCAGAGATTAATTGAACGGATATATATTTCCCACCTGCTGGATCTCTGGCCATTGACTGTTAATGCTCCATACAGACAGTGGGAGTGCAGAGAGAACAGTCCCAGGAACACACTTGTCTTGTTCAACAATCTTGGGCCCCATATATAGACGGCTCCACGCCTGGGGCAGGCGAGTTAAGGTCTCTCGATTGTCAATCTCTCAAGTTCTGCTATTATCTCCTGTAATCTACACGCAAACATTGCAAATGTTCGTCAATTTTTTTTCCCCCCAAACAAATAATTCCAGAGTTTGCCATTATTCTGGATGTTTACTGAAGTCTTTGGGTTAATGGTGACAAAACAATTCAGTATGTCATCGCTCATTCATTACAGACAGAGTGAAACATGTTGGGACACTGACAACATTTTGCACAAAGGAGAGCGCATGTTCAGGAAACATTCCTTCGTGGGCATTATTATTATTGATCAGCCATAACATTATGTCCACCTACCATTACGTTACGACCACCCACCTAATATTGAGAAGGTCCCCCTTTTGCCAGTAAAACAGACCTGAACCATCAAGGCATGAACTCCACTAGACAAAGCATCACAATGCCTCCACCATTACATTATGACCACCCACCTAATATTGAGTAGGTCCCCTTGCTGCCAGCAAAACAGACCTGAACCATCAAGGCATGAACTCCACTAGACAAAGCATCACAATGCCTCCGCCAGCTTGCCTTCTTTCCCTCCTGGTGCCATCTCTTCCCCAGGTAAGTGATTCACACACACCCGGCCATCCGCATGATGGAGAAGAAAACATGGTCCATCAGACCAGGGCACCTTCTTCCATTGCTCCATGGTCCAGTTCTGATGCCCATTGTAGGTGCCTTTGGCTGTGGACACTGGTCAGCATGGGCAACCTGACTGGTCTGTAGCTACACAGCCCAATACACAACAAACTACGATGCTCTGTGTGTTCTGACACCTTTCTATCAGAACCAGCATTCACTTTTTCAGCAATTTGAGCTCCAGTAGCTCTTCCATTGGATTGGCCTACATGGACCAGCCTTCACTCCCCACGAGCATCACTGAGACTTGGCCGCCCGTGACCCTGCCACCGGTTCACTGGTTTTCCTTCCTTGGACCTCTTTTGGTCAGTTCTGACCACTGCAGACTGGGAACATCCCACAAGAGCTGCCATTTTGGAGACGCTCTAGCCATTACAATTTGGCCCTTGTCAAAGTTGCTCCTGTCCATACTCATGTCGTCCCCAGGGACGTATTTACCACGAAGCAAACAAGGCGTTTGCCTTGGGCGGCATCTTTCAGAGGGGCGGGGCCACCCCCCGGAAGAAACGACTCACATGAGGATGGGGACCCGGGAGGCACTGCATGAGCTCCACTCTGCCACATGGGATCCGAAAGAGGCCGCTTGCTGCAGGAGGGTGGCAAAGCATGACTGTTGTTCCCGGGGATAACTGGTTTTTGTGTTGCGTAGGGCAGCAAAAAACCTAAATACACCACTGGCTGTCCCTCCAGAGCTCTGTGCTGCGCCCGTGACTTCAGTGCACATTCGCAGGAGTGACGTCATCGTGGCTCGGCCAGTCAAATGGCCCGGAGCCCACGAACCCGGAAGGAAGACCAGGAGAAGTTGAAAGACCTGTCAGGAGTGACAGCACGCCGCGGGAAGGATTCGTTTCAAGGTAAGTCTGTCATAATGTGCTAGTATGCGATGCAGTGTACCTCCTCCGTGTCATGATGCTACGTATAGTCCAATCAGCAGGCCTGTGGAGGGGTGTTGGTAACCAATCAGCAGACCTGTGGAGGGGTGTTGGTGACCAATCCGCAGGCCTGTGGAGGGGTGTTGGTGACCAAGCTGTATCAACTAATTACAGTAAGGGCCCACCCTCCACCCCCCCCCTTCACACTGATGCACTTTTGCTTTCCCATTGACTTACAATCAGGGGCGGACTGACAACTCATGGGGCCCCCAGGCAATAGGGGATTATGGGGCCCATGTGTCCTTGCCCACACCCAAAAAGCCTATGAAAAAGCCAATGAAAGGTACCAGGGGCATCTCATGAGCCCCCCTACTGACCCCGGGCCCTCGGGCAGTGCCTGAGTTTACAAATGGTCAGTCCGCCCCTGCTAGGAGGACATAGTAACCTACTCTACACTAGGAGGACATAGTAACCTACTCTACACTAGGAGGCAGGGGTGGACTGACAAATCATGGGGCCCCCAGGCAATAGGGGTTAATGGGGTCCCTGTATGCTTGCCCAAACTCAAAAAAGCCTATGAAAAAGGTACCAGGGGCATCTCATGGGGCCCCCTACTGACCCCGGGCCCTCGGGCAGTGCCTGAGTTTCCAAATGGTCAGTCCGCCCCTGCTAGGAGGACATAGTAACTTACTCTACACTAGGAGGACATAGTAACCACCTCTACACTAGGAGGACATAGTAACCTACTCTACACTAGGAGGACATAGTAACCTACTCTACACTAGGAGGACATAGTAACCTACTCTACACTAGGAGGACATAGTAACCACCTCTACACTAGGAGGACATAGTAACCTACTCTACACTAGGAGGACATAGTAACCTACTCTACACTAGGAGGACATAGTAACCTACTCTACACTAGGAGGACATAGTAACCTACCTCTACACTAGGAGGACATAGTAACCTACTCTACACTAGGAGGACATAGTAACCTACTCTACACTAGGAGGACATAGTAACCTACTCTACACTAGGAGGACATAGTAACCACCTCTACACTAGGAGGACATAGTAACCACCTCTACACTAGGAGGACATAGTAACCTACTCTACACTAGGAGGACATAGTAACCACCTCTACACTAGGAGGACATAGTAACCTACTCTACACTAGGAGGACATAGTAACCTACTCTACACTAGGAGGACATAATAACCTACTCTACTCAAGTGGAGTGCTCAAATGGTCAGTCCGCCCTTGCTTACAATGGAAGGTGCCTTTTGAAAAACTGCACCAAAGATGCAGCATGCGGGAATTTAGGCCCCTTCCAGGACAACAAAAGCGCTTGAAATGAATTTCCTCCATTAAATTCTATGTTACTGTTCACGCTGCAGGTTTGAAAAGTCCTGCACGCAGCAGTTTGATCCGCCTGCATTGCATAGGGGAGCACAGAGACCCAGTGATGACATCACTGACGGTCTAAAACAAGGTATGTGAAACAGTTTAAAAATGTCATTAGCATGCTGATTGGAGGGGGGGGGGTGGTGATAAAAGCAGATTTAACTTCAGCTTGAACTATTGATTCACATCGCCGTGACACAGGCTCACTCTAAGCCAACTGGCTCGATCACAATCCCCGATTTGGCACTGACGGACCGAAGAGAGCTGAGCAGTCCAGCGAAGAGGAGAGGAGAGTTCTCCATCTTTGAGTATTAATTAGCTGCGACAATAACAATGTGCAAAACGTCACCCATCAAATGACAGAGGAGCGCCGCACAGACCAGCTGGCCCCGGTAAAGCCTGTTATTAAAAGAGAAGGAAAAAAAAACCAAAACAAAAAAAAACCAGAAGAAGGAGTTACTTGTATTTGGCGTGGCCTCACCTGTGTCCTACTCTCGGTTGGCTACACTTGCAGCCATGGTGACAACCATAGTAACACAACGCAGCGAGCTCCCGCTCAGCCGCCGAGCTTCCCATTAGGATTAAAGCACACTGGGAGGCAAAATGTTACAAGACTGGCAAATAATTCATCCCGGCACGTGACGCTTCCTCCCCCAGGCCGCTTCTCAGCTCAAAGCGTGTAGCTGCCTTTTGTCAAATCTGTCGGTGTCACGGTGTCAGGAGAGCCGCTGAAATGAGCAGCTTTGTAAATAAAATACTTTTGTTTGTACTAAAATCTTCTACGCTTCTTTGGCAAATCTCCCAACTGTATGAGCCAACATTGACGCCTGAGCATGAGCGTAGTCAGATTTAGAGGGGGGCAGGGGTGGACTGACCATTCGAGCACTAGGGCAGTGCCCGAGGGCCCGGGGTCTACAGCACATCAGAGCAATCCACAGCACATCAGAGCGCTCTACGGCACATCAGAGTGATCTACGGCACATCAGAGCGATCCACAGCACATCAGAGCGATCTACAGCACATCAGAGCGATCTACGGCACATCAGAGCGATCTACGGCACATCAGAGCGATCTACGGCACATCAGAGTGATCTACAGCACATCAGAGTGATCTACGGCACATCAGAGCGATCTACGGCACATCAGAGCGATCTACGGCACATCAGAGCGATCCAGAGCACATCAGAGCGATCTACGGCACATCAGAGCGATCTACGGCACATCAGAGCGATCTACGGCACATCAGAGCGATCTATGGCACATCAGAGCGATCTACGGCACATCAGAGCGATCTATGGCACATCAGAGCGATCCACAGCACATCAGAGCGCTCTACGGCACATCAGAGTGATCTAGAGCACATCAGAGCAATCTACGGCACATCAGAGCGATCTAGAGCACATCAGAGCAATCTACGGCACATCAGAGCGATCTATGGCACATCAGAGCGATCCACAGCACATCAGAGCGCTCTACGGCACATCAGAGTGATCTAGAGCACATCAGAGCGATCTACGGCACATCAGAGTGATCTAGAGCACATCAGAGCAATCCAGGGGCGGACTGACCATTTGGAAACTCAGGCACTGCCTGAGGGCCTGGGGTCAGTAGGGGGCCCCATGAGATGCCCCTGGTACCTTTTTCATAGGCTTTTTTGAGTTTGGGCAAGGACACAGGGGCCCCATGATCCCCTATTGCCCGGGGGCTCCATGAGTTGTCAGTCCGCCCCTGGAGGGGGGGTTTGCATAATTTGAAGTACAGGAGCAGGACTGTTCAACAAGCAGATGTAAACCCTGACCCCCGGTTCACAACTATGCGGCCGTGCGGGCCACGTTTTGCACGGTCACAAGAGCCCATTCATTTGAATGGACTCCCGTGACACGCAGGGGAGAAGTCCCGGCACTTCTTTGGAAAACGCAGCCGAGGTTCCCAGTACGGCTGCGTTTTCCAGTGAAAGTGGCCTGCCATTAGAACTAATGGCACCCGCCCGTGGGTCCGCATTTCTCTGTGCGGGTGGTGCGGCTGTACGGATTTTTGTGCGGATCCGCAGCGGCACCACCCACACAGATGTGAACCGGGGGTCACCGAAAGATACACTATATTGCCAAAAGTATTGGGCCAGCCCTCAAAATCATTGGATTCAGATCTAAGAATATTCAGCTGCTGAATATACTAAAATGACAGCATTAAGTGTAAAAATGTGTAAGGCTATGTTCACACTAGCGTTGTGTGCAGGCGGCAGAAAGGCGTTTGGGAAGTGTTTTTACCGCTTCCCAAACACCTCCGATAATTCTGCACATTGCAGCACATGGTGCTGTTCCAACGGGAGCGTTAGCGTCGCGGCAAAACGGACGCCTCTGGTCGAGTCAGGAGATGTTGAAGCCTCCTATTCTAGTCTATGGTGCCGCTCTGCAAACTCCCGGCCGGCGTTTGCAGTGCGGTTGCGACGCGGTTGTGGGGCGTTTGCGGAGCGGTAACACCATTCAAACTTCATTATAAGCGTTTTTAACGCTCGCCAAACGCCTAGCAACCGCCGCTGAAGTGGAGCGTTTGCCGAGCGTTAAAAAACACTCTGCAAATGCCGGACCAACGCTTGCCAAACGCTATAGGGGCGTTTGGCAAGAGTTGGTAAAACAGTCAAGTGTGAACGAGCCCTAAAGGATCTGCTAAGTTACAATTAAAGTATACACTATATTGCCAAAAGTATTGTCCCCGCCCTCCTAATCATGGGATTCAGGTGTTCCAATCCCCTCCAAATCATGGTATTCAGGTGTTCCAATCCCCTCCCAATCATGGGATTCAGGTGTTCCAATCCCCTCCTAATCATGGGATTCAGGTGTTCCAATCCCCTCCCAATCATGGGATTCAGGTGTTCCAATGCCCTCCCAATCATGGGATTCAGGTGTTCCAATGCCCTCCCAATCATGGTATTCAGGGGTTCCAATCCCCTCCCAATCATGGGATTCAGTTGTTCAGATCCCCCTCCCAATCATGGGATTCAGGTGTTCCAATCACCTCCATATCATGTGATTCAGGTGTTCCAATCCCCTCCCAATCATGTGATTCAGGTGTTCCAATCCCCTCCATGGACACAGGTGTATACAATCAAGCCCCAAGGCATGCAGACGGCTTCTACAAACATTGGTGAAAGAATGGGTCGCTCTCAGGAGCTCAGTGACTCCAAGCGTGGTCCCGTGATAGGTGGCCACCTGTGCAATAAGTCCATCCGTGACATTTCCTGGCTGCTAAATATTCCACGCTCAACTGTTAGTGGGATTATAACAACGTGGAAGCAACTGGGAACAACAGCCACTCAGCCACCAAGTGGTAGGCCACGTCACATGACAGAGCGGGGTCAGCGCATGCTGAAGCGCACAGTGCGCAGAAGTCACCAACTGTCTGCAGAGTCAATAGCTAAAGACCTCCAAACTTGGTGTGGCCTTCAGATGAGCCCAACAACAGTGCGTAGAGAGCTTCATGGAATGGGTTTCCATGGCTGAGCAGCTGCATCCAAGCCTTCCATCACCAAGTGCAATGCAAAGCGTCGGATGCCGTGGTGTAAAGCACGCCACCACTGGACTCTAGAGCAGTGGAGACGTGTCCTCTGGAGTGACCAATCACACTTCTCTGTCTGGCAATCCGATGGATGTGTCTGGGTTTGGCGGTGGCCAGGAGAACGGTACTTGCCTGACTGCATTGTACCAAGTGTGACGTTTGGTGGAGGGGGGATTATGGTGTGGGGTTCTTTTTCAGTGGTTGGGCTTGGCCCTCTAGTTCCAGTGAAAGGAACTCTTAAGGTATCAGCATACGAAGACATTTTGGACAATTTCATGCTCCCAACTTTGTGGGAAGAGTTTGGGGATGGTCCCTTCCTGTTCCAACATGACTGCCCACCAGTGCACAAAGCAAGGTCCATAAAGACATGGAGGAGCCAGTTTGGGGTGGAGGAACTTGACTGGCCTGCAGAGTCCTGACCTCAACCCCATAGAACACCTTTGGGATGAATTAGAGCGGAGACTGCAAGCCAGGCCTCCTCCCCCGACATCAGTGCCTGACCTGACAAATGTGCTTCTGGAAGAATGGTCCAACCTTCCCATAGACATCCTCCTAAACCTTGTGGACGGCCTTCCCAGAAGAGTTGAAGCTGTTATAGCTGCAAAGGGCGGGGCCAACTCAATATTGAACCCTACGGACCAAGACTGGGGGGCCATTAAAGGTCATGTGCATGGAAAGGGCGGGGCCAACTCAATATTGAACCCTACGGACTAAGACTGGGGGGCCATTAAAGTTCATGTGCGGGTAAAGGCCGGCCGACCAATACTTTTGGCATTATAGTGTATGTTGTTTGCTAAAGCACTTCCTATCAAAAGCAATTGACTTTTTTAAAAAAATAAAATACTTTGACTTTGGGAAGCGAATTGAAAAAAATTCTGACATCTACTTAAAAGTCAAATTTCGTCATAAATTTAGATCAAAAGGTACTTATTTACAGCCGACATCTATTTACTTACAGCACACAGGTACTTACAGCAGATGGGTACATAGGGGGGTGAAACCAAGGGACAGTACTCAGAGGTGGGTAGGGGGGTGGAACCAAGGGATGGTGCTCAGAGGTGGGTAGGGGGGTGGAACCAAGGGATGGTGCACAGAGGAGGGTAGGGGGGTGGAACCAAGGGATGGTGCTCATAGGACGGTAGGGAGGTGTAACCAAGGGATGGTGCTCAGAGGAGGGTAGGGGGTGGAACCAAGGGATGGTGCTCAGAGGAGGGTAGGGGGTGGAACCAAGGGATGGTGCACAGAGGAGGGTAGGGGGGTGGAACCAAAAGATGGTGCTCAGAGGAGGGTAGGGGGTGGAACCAAGAGATGGTGCTCAGAGGAGGGTAGGGGGGTGGAACCAAGGGATGGTGCTCAGATGAGGGTGGGGGGGTGAAACCAAGGGATGGTGCTCGGAGGTGGGTAGGGGGGGTGGAACCAAGGGATGGTGCTCGGAGGTGGGTAGGGGGGGTGGAACCAAGGGATGGTGCTCAGAGGTGGGTAGGGGGTGGAACCAAGGGATGGTGCACAGAGGAGGGTAGGGGGGTGGAACCAAGGGATGGTGCTCGGAGGTGGGTAGGGGGTGGAACCAAGGGATGGTGATCAGAGGAGGGTAAGGGGGTGGAACCAAGGGATGGTGCGCAGAGGAGGGTAGGTGGGTGGAACCAAGGGATGGTGCTCAGAGGGGGTAGGGGATGGAGACAAGGAGTGATATGGAGGGAGTACCTGCACCTATTCTCAGAGCAAAAACCTTGTCCATAGATGCAGTATGATGAGTTAGCACACTTCCTGCCCTAGGGTGACAATGCTAATTGGAAGGTCACCAGACTGAAAACAAAGGAAAAAAAAATTTAAAAAATGTGAAGATAATGCAGCCATCACAGTAAACTTCAAGGTGTCACGTTTGTTTTTGGGGTTTAGACACACTTTCAATGCCAGTAGACAACCCTATAGAATCTACAACAAGGCAAAAAGGCCAGCTGCTGGGTTGTACATTTCCATCCAAAACAATTTTCCCAAAACAGATACAACTCAGTGGAAGTCAAAGAGCTCCAACCGACTATTTATAAGAGTTCTTCCCTGAGATTTTATTTTTGTCGACGTTTCCACTGGGCGGATCTCTTTCTTCCTTGTGCCGGTGACACCACAGGAAGCGAAGGGAAAATCTACCCAACTGAGACACAAGCCTTAAACAGCCAACACGGGTTCTACCTCTTCCCCAAAGTAGCCAAAACGTAAAGAGAATTGTTTTGGAAGGAGTTCCACTTTAAAATGATAAAAACATTCATGCTTGTGGTCCTCCCGCCTCCGTGTGAACATGACTGGCGGAAAAAGAAAGATCCTTCAACAATCGGGCTGTTTGCTCAAGTTCCTCCACCGCCTACAGCGAGCTTTACAAATCAGCATACCTATGCAGGAAAGAGGAAGTCACATGGCTGGAACTCAGAGCGATCTACGGCACATCACAGCGATCTATAGAACATCAGAGCGATCTACGGCACATCAGAGCGATCTATAGAACATCAGAGTGATCTACGGCACATCAGAGCGATCTACGGCACATCAGAGCGATCTATAGAACATCAGAGTGATCTACGGCACATCAGAGCGATCTACGGCACATCAGAGCGATCTATAGAACATCAGAGTGATCTACGGCACATCAGAGCGATCTACGGCACATCAGAGCGATCTATAGAACATCAGAGTGATCTACGGCACATCAGAGCGATCTACGGCACATCAGAGTGATCTACGGCACATCAGAGCGATCTATAGAACATCAGAGTGATCTACGGCACATCACAGCGAACTATGGCACATCAGAACGATCTACGGCACATCAGAGCGATCTACGGCACA
Source organism: Staurois parvus (assembly GCF_062004578.1). NCBI lineage: Eukaryota > Metazoa > Chordata > Amphibia > Anura > Ranidae > Staurois > Staurois parvus. The sequence continues at coordinate 31,993 of NW_028320807.1, forward strand.
TCAGAGCGATCTACGGCACATCAGAGTGATCTACGGCACATCAGAGCGATCTATAGAACATCAGAGTGATCTACGGCACATCACAGCGATCTATGGCACATCAGAGCGATGTACGGCACATCAGAGCGATCTATAGAACATCAGAGTGATCTACGGCACATCAGAGCGATCTACGGCACATCAGAGCGATCTACGGCACATCAGAGCGATCTACGGCACATCAGAGCGATCTACGGCACATCAGAGTGATCTAGAGCACATCAGAGCGATCTACAGAGAAACTTCACAACTCAGTGCGATGGGACAGGTGTCAGGTGTATGCCACAGGCGGACATATCCGATTTTTTTTTTCAGTCATTATTCCAGTATTAACCCCCCGCCCTCCTGAGGATTTACCCCCCCCCCCTTCCTGACCAGGCCATTTTTTGCGATACGGCGCTGCGTTACTTTAACTGACAATTGCGCGGTGATGCAACGCTGCACCCAAATGAAATTTATGTCCTTTTTTCCCTGGAGCTTTCTTTTGATGGTATTTTATCACCTCTGCGTGTTTTATTTTTTTGCGCTATATAAACAAAAAAAAAAGAAAATTGTGAAAAAAACATTTTTGACTTTTTGATATAAAACCTGTCCAATAAAACATTTTTAAAAAATCTAATTTCGTCATAAACTTAGACCAAAATGTATTCTTATCCAAGCCTTGGTTTTATCCCACCTTATATAGAATACGGCCAAAATTGTAGCATTTCAAATATATTTTTCTTCCATGTGGGTTAGATACCCCCACTCTGGATGAAGGAGCACAGGAGGCACCATTGGACAGCTGCATTGTCAGTCTGGGGAAGGGGGGGAGGGGGTTTGATGGACTAGCAGATTTATATACACTAACAAATTGAAGCTGATCTCCCTCTCACACTTTATCAGCAGTTACAGCAAATAGTTCTTTCCCTTTTGGGATCAAGTCTTTACATAAATAAATAAAAAGCTGATCATTGTAAGCACCCCTGTCAGCAGTAAATGGTTTGTCTCATGCCTGTAAACTGATCCATTCTGCTGGACAGCTTGTTCTTTTGAAAAAAATTTACTGGCTGGGTCACCAGATGAAAATAGAAGAAAGAAAACTAATGCAGGCGTCACATCTGAGAGTTGGTAAGCTGCAATATTCTGGGTGAAAGCAAAACCTACTTTTGCTCTTCTATGAGCCAGAATCAGCTGACAACAGGTCAAAGCCAACTGCCAGCTGACGTCACAGAGCTGCTCAAGACTCTGGAAGGATGCTGACAATATTGTCGGGATCCACCCAGCTGCCTGATTGACAGCTGGCTCCTGCTCTCAGCATGAGGCTGAAAGCTGAAGCCAGCTATACCCGCCCCCTCTTCAGCCTGGCGCACCAGTGAGCATTGAAGGAGCAGAGAGCAGTGACTGACGGTTACTGCTCTCCACTCCCAGAAGACCCAGAACTCAGCAATCAGTGGTCATGTGATGATTGTTGCAGCATGGAGGGGAGTATGTACTTATTTTTTTTATTAATATACCCCATATACACTATATTGCCCAAGTATTGGTCGACCGGTCTTTCCACGCACATGACCTTTAATGGCCCCCCAGTCTTAGTCCGTAGGGTTCAATATTGAGTTGGCCCCGCCCTTTCCATGCACATGACCTTTAATGGCCCCCCAGTCTTGGTCCGTAGGGTTCAATATTGAGTTGGCCCCGCCCTTTGCAGCTATAACAGCTTCAACTCTTCTGGGAAGGCCGTCCACACGGTTTAGGAGGGTGTCTATGGGAAGGTTGGACCATTCTTCCAGAAGCACATTTGTCAGGTCAGGCACTGATGTCGGGGGAGGAGGCCTGGCTCGCAGTCTCCGCTCTAATTCATCCCAAAGGTGTTCTATGGGGTTGAGGTCAGGACTCTGCAGGACAGTCAAGTTCCTCCACCCCAAACTGGCTCCTCCATGTCTTTATGGACCTTGCTTTGTGCACTGGTGGGCAGTCATGTTGGAACAGGAAGGGGCCATCCCCAAACTCTTCCCACAAAGTTGGGAGCATGAAATTGTCCAAAATGTCACCTTAAGAGTTCCCTTCACTGGAACTAGGGGGCCAAGCCCAACCCCTGAAAAACAACCCCACACCATAGTCCCCCCTCCACCAAACTTTGCACTTGGCACAATGTAGTCAGGCAAGTACCGTTCTCCTGGCAACTGCCAAACCCAGACACGTCCATCGGATTGCCAGAGAAGTGTGATTGGTCACTCCAGAGAACACGTCTCCACTGCTCTAGAGTCCAGTGGCGGCATGCTTTACACCACGGCATCCGACGCTTTGCATTGCACTTGGTGATGGAAGGCTTGGATGCAGCTGCTCGGCCATGAAAACCCATTCCATGAAGCTCTGAAGGCCACACCAAGTTTGGAGGTCTTTAGCTATTGACTCTGCAGACAGTTGGCGACTTCTGCGCACTGTGCACTTCAGCATGCGCTGACCCCGCTCTGTCATGTGACGTGGCCTACCACTTGGTGGCTGAGTGGCTGTTGTTCCCAGTTGCTTCCACTTTGTTATAATCCCACTAACAGTTGAGCGTGGAATATTTAGTAGCCAGAAAATGTCACGGATGGACTTATTGCCCAGGTGGCCACCTATCACGGGACCACGCTTAGAGTCACTGAGCTCCTGAGAGCGACCCATTCTTTCACCAATGTTTGTAGAAGCCGTCTGCATGCCTAGGGGATGGATTGTATACACCTGTGTCCATGGAGGGGATTGGAACACCTGAATCACATGATATGGAGGGGATTGGAACACCTGAATCCCATGATGTGGAGGGCGGGGCCAATACTTCTGGCAATATAGTGTATCTTTGAATTTTCACTTAGCGGATCCTTTACACGTTTTTACTCTTAATGCTGTCATTTTAGTATATTCAGCAGCTGAAAATTCTTAGATCTGATGTCTTCTAATAAAAAATATTTTACATTAGATTTACTAACAATTCATTTATGAATGATAATTCTTATCCAGCAGAAAAATGTTTTTTTATCAAATGTAGCGAAGTGCGGCATGGTCGGGGGCTCCTTCCTTTGGCGCACTGAACCTTCCACTTGTGTAATGATTAGGAATCCAATCCTGAGCGTGCTCAGTACACAATGGTGTTTTTCTGCTCTTATCTCTCTCTGTGTTTGCTAGATGTTCATTCAGATTGCTTCCCTGGAGATACTTCCACAGAAACAACAGACAGTATTACAGCAGCACCTGTGCCGGCCGCCAGGCATTGAGCTGCCTATGAATTCTGTGGAGGCGGATAGAAAGAAATCTCTTGGATAGTAACTGGCAAAGGCCACACACCATTCTTCCTCGGGTCACCGTTCCTCCTCGGGTCACTGTTCCTCCTCGGGTCACTGTTCCTCCTCGGGCCACCATTCCTCCATGGGCCACCATTCCCCCTCGGGTCACCATTCCTCCTCGGGCCACCATTCTTCCACGGTAGGGGCAGACTGACCAATTGGAAACTCGGGCGCTGCCCGAGGGCCCGAGGTCAGTAGGGGGCCCCATGAGATGCCCCTGGTACCTTTTTAATAGGCTTTTTTGAGTTTGGGCAAGGACACAGGGGTCCCATGATCCCCTATTGCCCGGGGGCCCCATGAGTTGTCAGTCCGCCCCTGTTCCACGGGCCACCATTCCTCCTCGGGCCACCGTTCCTCCTCGGGTCACCGTTCCTCCTCGGGCCACCGTTCCTCCTCGGGCCACCGTTCCTCCACGGGCCACCGTTCCTCCACGGGTCACCATTCCCCCTCGGGCCACCATTCCCCCTCGGGCCACCATTCCTCCACGGCAGGGGCAGACTGACCAATTGGAAACTCGGGTACTGCCCGAGGGCCCGAGGTCAGTAGGGGGCCCCATGAGATGCCCCTGGTACCTTTTTAATAGGCTTTTTTGAGTTTGGGCAAGGACACAGGGGCCCTATGATGCCTTATTGCTCGGGGGTCCCATGAGTTGTCAGTTCGCCCCTGCTCCACGGGCCACCATTCCACCTTGGGCCACCATTGGACTGGACATTAAACAGATGTTTCAAAGAGAGCCAAGGGGTTCAACCGACCTACCAACTGGCTTAACCAGTAAGTCCCCAGTCACACTGGATGAGATGTGCAGTCCGCCCCTGGTCATGGGTTCAATTACCAACCATGGCAACTCCTGCATGGAGTTTGCATGTTCTCCCTGTGCCTGCGTGGGTTTCCTCCGGGTACTCCAGTTTCCTCCCACACTCCAAAGACATGCTGGTAGGTTAATTGGCTCCTGTCTAAATTTTCCTAGTTTCATCCCTGGCCATGCAGGATCTCCTGCATGGTGGGGGTTGGGGAAAGACCTGGCAACCTACCCTGTAAAATAATTGCTAAGAGAATTCATGGAAAAAGTCGCTTGCGAGTGACGGTCCATGCAATCGCCAAGGGTCGGATACGACTGAATGGATAGATAGGTGTGAATGGTTCACATCTCCGTTTTCCTGTGGGCTGCGTTTTGCGCATTCATTTGAATGGACTCCCGCACCCCGGGACACGCAGGGAAAGAAGTCCCTGCACTACATGCGAAAACGCAGCTGAGGTTCCCAGTACGGTCGCGATTAGCAGTGCAGGCGGCATGCCATTAGAATTAATGATTCCCGCCCGCGGGTCCGCATTTCTCTGTGCGGGTGGTTTTTTGTGCGGATACGCAGCGGCACCACCCGCACAGATGTGAACCTAGCCTGAAAGAGACCCAAGTGCGTTGCCATACATTTGCAACATAAATGTGCTGGTGGTGCACTAAATGGGTGCATTGGGGTGACGTCAGGGGCGGACTGACCATTTGGGAACTCGGGCACTGCCCGAGGGCTCAGGGTCAGTAGGGGGCCCCATGAGTGGCCTCTGGTACCTTTCATAGGCTTTTTTGGGAATGGTTTGAGTGTGGGCGAGGACACAGGGGCCCCATAATCCCCTATTGCCTGGGGGGCCCCTTGAGTTGTCAGTCCGCCCCTGGGTGACGTCCAAAATAAATGGCACCGTGGGACATGCATTGCACATCACCACAATCTGCAGAGCCCTAAAGGGCTCCGTTCACACCAGACACTATAGAAACACATACAAACAGAGCACGCAATTTATCACACGTTGCCTCGCGATACAAACAGGTTTTGATGGGATTCTGAAGTCCTCCGTTCCGTTGCTTCATTGGAGAACTGCAGCTCAATGCATCCAAAGGTGCAGCGCGCTACAAACTGTCCAGACGCACCGAGACGTAAGAATGCTGTTTTGACACAAAATCAGAACCACTTTGCCTGCCGTACAGAACACAGTGATCTAGAGAGAATGAGTCCTTTGTTTTCAGCATTCCTCTGTGAGGGTGGTGCAGCTGCAGGTACTTTTTTGCGGGTCCTGCATTCCTCTGTGTGGGTGGTGCAGCTGCATGTATTTGTGCGGGTCCCACGTTCCTCTGTGTGGGTGGTGCAGCTGCAGCTATTTGTGCGGGTCCTGCCTTCCTCTGTGTGGGTGGTACAGCTGCAGGTATTTGTGCGGGTCCTGCGTTCCTGTGAGGGTGGTGCAGCTGCAGGTATTTGTGCGGGTCCTGCATTCCTCTGTGTGGGTGGTGCAGCTGCAGGTATTTGTGCGGGTCCTGCATTCCTCTGTGTGAGTGGTGCAGCTGCAGGTATTTGTGCGGGTCCCGCATTCCTCTGTGTGGGTGGTGCGTCTGCAGGTACTTTTGTGCCAGTCCTGCATTCCTCTGTGTGGGTGGTGCGTCTGCAGGTATTTGTGCGGGTCCTGCTTTCCTCTGTGTGGGTGGTGCGTCTGCAGGTATTTGTGCGGGTCCTGCTTTCCTCTGTGAGGGTGGTGCGGCTGCAGGTACTTTTTTGCGGGTCCTGCATTCCTCTGTGTGGGTGGTGCAGCTGCTTGTATTTGTGCGGGTCCCACGTTCCTCTGTGTGGGTGGTGCAGCTGCAGGTATTTGTGCGGGTCCTGCGTTCCTCTGTGTGGGTGGTGCAGCTGCAGGTATTTGTGCGGGTCCTGCGTTCCTCTGTGTGGGTGGTACAGCTGCAGGTATTTGTGCGGGTCCTGCGTTCCTCTGTGAGGGTGGTGCAGCTGCAGGTATTTGTGCGGGTCCTGCATTCCTCTGTGTGGGTGGTGCAGCTGCAGGTATTTGTGCGGGTCCTGCATTCCTCTGTGTGGGTGGTGCAGCTGCAGGTATTTGTGCGGGTCCCGCATTCCTCTGTGTGGGTGGTGCGTCTGCAGGTACTTTTGTGCAAGTCCTGCATTCCTCTGTGTGGGTGGTGCGTCTGCAGGTATTTGTGCGGGTCCTGTTTTCCTCTGTGTGGGTGGTGCGTCTGCAGGTATTTGTGCGGGTCCTGCTTTCCTCTGTGAGGGTGGTGCAGCTGCAGGTATTTGTGCGGGTCCTGCATTCCTCTGTGTGGGTGGTGCAGCTGCAGGTATTTGTACAAGTCCTGCATTCCTCTGTGTGGGTGGTGCAGGTATTTGTGCGGGTCCTGCTTTCCTCTGTGAGGGTGGTGCAGCTGCAGGTATTTGTGCGGGTCCCGCATTCCTCTGTGTGGGTGGTGCAGCTGCAGGTATTTGTGCAGGTCCCGCTTTCCTCTGTGTGGGTGGTGCAGCTGCAGGTATTTGTGCGGGTCCTGCATTCCTCTGTGTGGGTGGTGCAGCTGCAGGTATTTGTGCGGGCCCTGCGTTCCTCTGTGAGGGTGGTGCAGCAAAATGAAACAAACACATGCCAATGCATTCCAAATAACGCATCGCAATGCCACATTCCTTGTACACAGATGCAGTTTGCTGTTTGGCCGTTCGTTTGGAATTTTTCCACATGCGTTTTTGACACGTTTTTACTGCAATTTCCTTTTTTTTTGCCGGGCCGAATAAAAATGCGAAACATAAAAGGTGTCAAAAACGCACTACCGTGCATTTCAGCAGCTTCTCCATTGAACTCTATTGTAGCAAAAACGCTGCTTTTTGCTTTTGAGCCCGGAGTTCAGACCTACGCGGTGCCTCGCTTCGCATGCGATTCTCTCAGGAACCGCATTCCTGTGCAAATCACATGCGATTTCTGTGCGGTGCGATTGGAGCCGTACATTTTGTCCGCCTCGGATCGCACCAAAATAGCGCAGGACCCTTTTTTTTGTTCACACTAGAATCGGACCGGATGAGTATTCACACCTATGCGATCCGATTCCACACATCGAAACGCAGTCTGCAAACTGATTTCGGGGTGTTGTTAACTTACATACACACCCGCAGCGGATCGCATGAACGGGGGGGCGATTGTGATGAGGTGCGGAAATGTGCGAATTCAGCACTGCATCAGTGTGAACCCGGGCTGAAAAAGTCCCCGACTCTTTCTAAAAACGCAGCAGCTCAAAAAAGCATCGATGTGAACGTGTCCCATAGGAAACCGTGTGACACGGACTGTACTGCGCTTCTGCAAAAAGTACTAAAAAATGCGTTGGTGTGAACGGAGCAGAAATAAAAACATGAATACAGAAGTATGAGAATGAAAAAAGAAACAAATCCAAGTATAATAAGTCAGAATATGTCTTCTACAGAAATATCTATTATAGTAAAAGTCACACAAAGACACCGAACTCTGATCCGATGTTAGGGAACCGATCGCTCAGTGTCACCATCAATGACACCAGAAAACCCATCAGAACCAATGTCACCCCCTTCTACGATCCCGAATGTCACAACCCCAAACTGCATGGAAACATCTGCTCCCCAAAATCTCAGCACCTTGTTCATCTCCCAGATCTCAGCACCCCCCCCCCCAGATCGCAGCACCTTGTCCACCTCCCAGATCTCAGCACCCTCCCCAGATCGCAGCACCTTGTCCATCTCACATATCTCAGAACCCCCCCCCCTCCCCCCCCCAGATCGCAGCATCTTGTCCATCTCCAAGATATCAGCACCCCCCCCCCAGATCGCAGCACCTTGTCCATCTCACATATCTCAGAACCCCCCCCCCCTCCCCCCCCCCCAGATCGCAGCATCTTGTCCATCTCCAAGATATCAGCACCCCTCCCCCCAGATCTCAGCACCTTGTTCATCCCCCAAAGCTCAGCACCCCCCCCCCCAGATCTCAGCACCTTGTTCATCCCCCAAATCTCAGCACCCCCCCAGATCTCAGCACCTTGTTCATCCCCCAAATCTCAGCACCCCCCCCCCCCCAGGTCTCAGCACCTCGTCCATCTCCCATATCTCAACCCCCCCCAGATCTCAGCACCTTGTCCACCTCCCAGATCTCCTGCAGACCAGCAGCACAGGCATTGCTACTCACCAGCAGCCGAAGTCTGATCAGCCCAGATATTTACATGGAGCTCCTGTGTGGGGGGGTCAGACCTCCCTTTTAGTGCAGCTCCCCCCCCCCCCCCATAACCTGCATGCCATGAAGAAACATCGCACGAAATATGAAGACAGGTGGAGGCACCTACCTGAGATCCCAGTCTGTCCTGATGGTGCCCTGCACTGTCCTCTGTCTGATCGGTGTCACTGGCATGAAAGTGGCTTGCCGGGGTCCCCAGTCCAGAGCTGTGATCGGTCCCCCCCTCCTCCTCCTCCTTCTCGCCCACAGCAGTCCCGGCTCAGCCTAATCCAGGACCACTTCTACTGAAACTTGGCTTGTAGTGAAAAGAAACCTTCCCCTTAACCCCTTCCCGGCCGGATCCAGGAGGGTGACACCTGTCTGCTGCCCGGGCTGGGAGTGATGTGCCGGCGAGAAGGTGACCGGGGGGGGGGGCTCAGATTACAGGGCTGAGGCCAGGGAATGGAGGTGTCGGGAGGGGGAGGAGGGAGGCATTGGGCGCCTCCATGGCCAGACCAGGCGGGAAACCAACCGGGCTGCACTCAGCCTGGGGGAGGGGGGGTCATTGCACCGGGGACCGGGCACCGGGCTGCACCGACCTCAGCTGCAGGGTCAAGGGAAGGGACTCCATGCCGGGATCACACCTCCGGGAAATGTATCCACTCTCCGGGAAATGTATCCACTTCAACTTGTATCCATTGTCGCGGAGGGCGCTGTACACACGGCGGCGACAAGACCCCACATCGTGCCCACCATCTACTCACACGGCGCAGCTGTGCGGCTACCTGGCGATCCTGACACCCTGGACTGCACAGGAGCTGGGGGACATTAATCCTAATGACAGCTTGTATATTCTTTATTATCTACATATCCTTACAAATATATTCCTCATGTATATCTTATCATTGTCCTAATATTATAATCCTCTTACTATAGAAATATTGTCTTCATATATATATTATGTTCGTTAGATATTATAATCTTACTGTAGAAATATATTCATATAGATTTTATTATATTTATAATTTACTATATAAATATATTCTTACTATATATATATATTATGTTCCTAATATATTAAAATCTTACTTTATACAGTCTTATATATATTATTATATTCGTAATATATTATAATTGTATTACTATATAAATATATATATTCTTCTAAATATATTTTAATATATATGTTATTATATTCTTTATATAATATTATAATATTCTTGCACTATATATATATTTATATATCTTTATGAATATATTCTTACTATATAAATATTATGTCCCTAATATATTAAAATCTTACTATCTAAAAATATTAATATATTTTATTATATTCGTAATGTAATATTCTTACTATCTAAATATATTATTAATATATATATATTATGTTCGTAATATATTAAAATCTTACTATATAAATACAGTCTTATATATATTATTATATTCGTAATATATTATAATTGTATTACTATATAAATATATATATTCTTATATACATATTCTTAATATATATTTTATGATGTTCTTAATATGCTAATATAATATTCTTACTATACAAATATATATATATATTCTTCTAAATATATTTTAATATATATTTTATGATATTCTAAATATACTATTATAATATTCTTACACTATATATATATATAGATTGTACGCCCCTTGAGGGTTAGGGACTGATGTGAATGTACAATATATATGTAAAGCGCTGCGTAAATTGTCAGCGCTATATAAGTACCTGAAATAAATAAAAAAAATAAAATAAAATAAATATATATATATATATATATATATATATATATATATGAATATATTCTTAATATATATTCTATGATATTCTTAATATGCCATTATAATATTCTTACTATAGAAATTCTTATGAATATATTCTTACTATATAATATACATGTAATAACACTTATATAATCATATTTAAAAAAATGTATAGTTATATAAAAAGTAGGGTGTAGAGAGGAAAGCATTAACTCGTGTTTTTTTTTTTGTTTTTTTTTTTTTAGGGAATGTGTTTTTGTTTGCTAAAAAAAAAAGGAAACGTTTATTTTGTTTTGCACTTTTGTTTATTATTTTGGTGAAGGAAATGAATCATCCTGGAGATTTCATTGTTGTTGTTAAACAAATCTGATACATGAATAACAAATGTTCATCCGATCTGACAAGGATGACTGATCAGAGAAAATTCGATATCACCTTATATATTATTATTGCACACAAACTGTTACGAATGATCAGTTGCACATTTTCTGTTGGCATTGACTGTGCGGATATAAACAATTAATAGTATTATGATAAATATAATTAAACAACATTTTTGCATTTGCTGTCATACATTTTGCACACTGATCTCTGCTTCACTGCAATGCTAGGCAGGGTGGAGCTGTCTGTCTAGCAGGTTGTATGATCGATGTTTTGTTTGTGCTTTTATACATTAATATTCTTCAGGATTTATATATAAAACAATCTTATTTTGATTATGATGATTTTTAACAATTATAATAAACATATTATTATTATTATTACTATTATTATGTAGGATTTAAAATTATTTTAATATTCTTCAGGAATTATATATAAAACATCCTTATTATTATGATGATGATGATTATTTTTAACAATTATAATAAACATATTATTATTATTATTTAGGATTTAAAATTATTTTAATATTCTTCAGGATTTATATATAAAACATACTTATTATTATGATGATGATTATTATTTTTAACAATTATAACATATTATTATTATTATGTAGGATTTAAAATTATTTTAATATTCTTCAGGATTTATATATAAAACATACTTATTATTATGATTATGATTATGATTATTATTATTTTTAACAATCATAATAAACATATTATTATTATGTAGGATTTAAAATTATTTTAATAATCTTCAGGATTTATATATAAAACATACTTATAATTATGATGATGATTATTATTTTTAACAATTATAACATTATTATTATGTAGGATTTAAAATAATTTTAATATTCTTCAGGATTTATATATAAAACATACTTATTATTATGATGATGATTATTATTTTTAACAATTATAACATATTATTATTATTATGTAGGATTTAAAATTATTTTAATATTCTTCAGGATTTATATATAAAACATCCTTATTATTATTATGAAGATTATGATGATGATGGTTATTTTTAACAATTATAATAAACATATTATTATTATTTATGATTTAAAATTATTTTAATATTCTTCAGGATTTATATATAAAACATACTTATTATTATGATGATTATGATGATGATTATTATTTTTAACAAATATAACATATTATTATTATTATTATTATTATGTAGGATTTAAAATTATTTTAATATTCTTCAGAATTTATATATAAAACATCCTTATGATGATTATTATTATTTTTAACAATTATAACATATTATTATTATTTAGGATTTTAAATTATTTTAATATTCTTCAGGATTTATATATAAAACATCCTTCTTCTTCTTCTTCTTCTTCTTCTTATTATTATGATGATGATGGTTATGATGATGAATATTATTTTTAACAATTATAATAAACATATTATTATTGCGTAGGATTTAAAATTCTTTTAGGTTTTAATAACTTAAAATATGTTCACCTTTTATTGCATATTTAATAATTGTATTACAATTGTAATATTTAGGATCTGGCAATGCTCGGTTTTATATTTCTGTTTGCATTGATTGTACATCATAAACATTCCCGAGGACAATGTAATATTAATATTCCAGTATGGCAGATTTGTTTACATTTTCATTGATCATGTAACAATATTTTATGATTGTTTATATTCAAAATGTTTCAGATCTCTAAATGGGAATATCAGATGATTGTAGGTAATAAAATATTTGACATTGATGTGTTTTCTGATTACAATCTCACAGTTTGCTGATGACCAGATCCTTCTCAGAAGAAGAGAACAAATATTGAATCCATGGTTATTAAAAAATAAAAAAAATCTGTTTTATGCTTTTTTTTTTGTTTAAATAAATGTATTTAATAAAAATGAAATGTATAATATGTATCATATTGCAGTGTGTATTAGTAATGGTACTCATCATTGCCACAGGCTACAAGAGACTTTGACGCAGTCATGTGATTATTTATGGCGATAGAAGGGTGGTAGATGAGAAGGTATTAGAACATCAAGCTGGAAAATCTGAGCTGATGACCTATTGTTCTTATGTTTTTCTGCTTGACATGAAGTGCATGTATTGATGCGATTCCTGCACCGGCGACCACCCGCGGCCGCTTTGCACTTCTCTTGCGAGATGCGGGGGGTTGCCATGCATTCTGAATCCCGCAGTGCAATTGTGGTACAATCACAAGCAGGGGCGGACTGACAACTGATGGGGCCCCCCGGGCAATAGGGGATCATGGGGCCCCTGTGTCCTTGCCCACACTCAAAAAAGCCTATGAAAAAGGTACCAGGGCCATCTCATGGGGCCCCCTACTGACCCTGGGCCCTCGGGCAGTGCCCGAGTTTCCAAATGGTCAGTCCGCCCCTGATCACAGGTGCGGGAACCGCAGTGATTTTTGCACCTGCAACCAGGGGCGGACTGACAACTCATGGGGCCCCCGGAAAATAGGGGATCATTGGACCCCTGTGTCCTCGCCCGCACTCAAACCACACCCAAAAAAGCCTATGAAAGGTACCAGGGACATCTCAAGGAGCCCCCCACTGACCCCGGGCCCTCGGGCAGTGCCCAAGTTCCCCAATGGTCAGTCCGCCCCTGCCCGCAACCAACCCGCAGAGTGCGGTCTAGTGTGATCCGAGCTTTCCATTGGCTTCATAGGGACAATTCACCTCCATTCACACCTACGCGGTTTGTTTTTTGTGCGTTTTGCAGTGCTTTTCGCAGTTCCTTTTGTGTTTTTCTACACACGTTTTTTATGTGTTTTTACCCCCGGTTCACACCTATGTGGCCGTGTGGGCTGCGTTTTGCACAGGCACGAGAGCCTATTCATTTGAATGGACTCCTGTGCCCCGTGACACGCAGGGGAGAAGTCCCTGCACTACCTTGGAAAACGCAGCCGAGGTTCCCAGTACAGTTGTGTTTCCCAGTGCGGGAGGCGTGCCTTTAGAACCCGCCCGCCGGTCCGCAGTTCTCTGTTTGGGTGGTGTGTCTGCACAGATTTTTGTGCTGATCCGCAGCGGCACCACCTGCACAGATGTGAACTGGGGGTTACTGCGTTTTGTTCAGCTCTTTTTTTATTAAAGTTGAATTTTTTTTGTTGCTGGACAGAATAAAAATGTAAAACCCGGCAAAAACGCACTCCCATGCATTTCAGCAGCTTCTCTACTGAGCCCGGGTTCACACTTGTGCCGTGCGGTATAACGTATGTGATTCGCATAGGAACCGCACCGCATTTCTGTGCAAATCACATGCCAATTCTAGTCGTACCGCCACCGAAAACACGCAGGACCCTTTTTTTGGGTCCGCACTAGAATCGGCTCGCACGGGTATTCACACCTATGCGATCCGATTCTGCACATCGCACCGCGTTTTACGGACCGCTTTCAGGGTGTTGTTAACATACACACCCGCAGCGGTTCGCATGAACGGGATGCGATTCTGATGCGGTGCGGAATTCGCACAGAAAATGCTGCAAATTCTGCACCGCATCAGTGTGAACCACGGGCGGACTGACTATTTGAAAACTCGGGCACTGCCCGAGGGCCCGGGGTCAGTAGGGGGCCCCATGAGATGGCCCTGGTACCTTTTTCATAGGCTTTTTTGCATTTGGGCAAGGACACAGGGGCCCCATTATCCCCTACTGCCCGGGGGCCCGAGGGGCGGACTGACTATTTGGAAACTCGGGCACTGCCCGAGGGCCCAGGGTCAGTAGGGGGCCCCATGAGATGCTCCTGGTACCTTTTTCATAGGCTTTTTTGCGTTTGGGCAAGGACACGGGGGCCCCATGATCCCCTATTGCCCGGGGGCCCCGTGAGTTGTCAGTCCACCCCTGGTGTAAACCCGGGCTCAAGTCAGCAGCTACAAAAACTGTATCTGCTGCCATTTAACCCCTTCATGCCGGCCCTTTAAGGGTTTCAGAAGCCGGGAGGCGGGGCGGGGTTTAGGGATCATGTGACCGCCGTGACGCGTCGTCACGGCGGTCACATGATCGGGAAAGGTTCAGATTGAAAGAGGAGATTGGGACCTTTCCATGAGCACCGGACATGTGTGCTCCCAGTTTCTTAATAAAATGCAAATGTGCGTCCGCTCGGCGTCTAGACCCAGACGCCAGGAGGACGCACATTTGTGTTCGGCCGGCGTGAAGAGGTTAATAAACACGCACTTACCTGTCCCGGAGTCCAGCGATGTTCTCACCCGCGCCGTCCCTTCTCTTCTTCTCTCCACAGCGGCGGCATCTCAACTCTGGGCACCCGGCTGTGACATGTTGTGGCTTCACTGCAGTTCCCACTGCGCATGCGCGAGTCGCGATGTGCATCCTGATTGGTCCGGCAGTCTTCTGGGACCTGTGAAGGTTACCAGGAGACTGCGGGAGGGAGGAGGGCGCCACAACGAACTGAGCAGGAGGACGGAGCGGGTACCTGTCAAAACTAGGAACGCACTCCCCCCCCCAAAAAGGTGCCAAATATGGCGGTAGAAGGGGGGCGGGACCAAACAAGCAGAGCTTCCACTTTTGGGTGGAGCTCCGCTTTCAGCGTCCGTCCGTGTGGAGGGTTGTGTTCGCCCACACAGGATGGACAGATGTTATGCCAGCCATAGACGGTTCGAAAATCGGCCGATTTTTCGTCCGAAAGATTAATTGGACGATTTGCGCACTGTTAGTGGGTTCATTCGTCGATCAGTTGTCGCGGCTTTTTCCATTTTTGGATTATCGGTCGTGTTGGAAAATTCGTGGAAAACGACCGGATTTTCAAGTCAATGATGGCCAAATCGTACGATCGTTTTTACGGAAAGAAATATGCGCCATGAGCCGTGACCTGAAAAATGACATCATTTCCTGTTATAGGTCATGATTTTTATAACTTGGTCGGCCGATTTTCGTAATCATTGGTGGTTACGTCGGTTTAACGAACGACAGATGTTTCGTTTATCGGACGATTTTTTCGAGCCGTCTATGGCCTGCGAAGAAAAGAAAAAAAAAAGAGGGGGGCGGAGATGGGCGCTGGGGGGCAAACTATTGTCAAAAATCATACAAATCTGAAATCAAAACAGAAATTGTAATACAAATCCATCAAATGTCCATAGTGTGAATGATATGTCGGCAGCAGGGGCGTCCCTAGGGTTGGTGTCACCCGGTGCCGTAACACCCCTCCGACGATCCCCGCAGGATGGATCGGATCTGCGGATTGAGCATAACGGACTCCCATCCATTATCCTCCCCAATCTGCAGATTCGATCCATCCTGTGGGGATCGTCGGCTTGCAACCTATACGGGGTGACACCGGACCCGCTCCACGAAAAGGTAAGTTGTGAAGCAAACCGACGATCCCCGCAGGATGGATCGGATCTGCGGATCGAGCATAATGGATCGGACTCCGATCCGCTGTAAGTTGCGCGATTTCAAAGTCAGGATCGGTGTGACCAAGTCGGAACCGCACCAATAGAACCGCTCTAATTGCAGACAATAGGGTGCGACCTGGCATGCGATTTGCAAGTCGTACGGCATGCAAATCGCATGCCAAGTCGCTCCCAGGTCACAAGGTCACACCGGAACGGCAAGCACTGATGTGAACTGTGACATTGACCACCATATCATCTACTTTCTGTGCATTTTGAAAAAAAAAACAACTGAAAATGGAGTGTGAACCGGCCCTAAGCCCTGGATCACACTGATGCGGCGCGGAATTCGTAGCATTTTCTGTGTGAATTCTGCACCGCACCAGAATCGCACCCCATTTATGCGAACCGCTGCGGGTGTGTATGTTAAGTTAACAACACCCCAAAAGTGGTCCGCAAAACGCGGTGCGATGTGCAGAATCGGATCGCATGGGTGTGAATATCCATGCAATCTGATTCTAGTGCGGACCAAAAAAAGGGTCCTGCACGTTTTTGGTGCGATTAGAGCCATACATAATGTACGTCTCCGATCGCTCCGCACACAAATCGCATGTGATTTATACAGGAATGCGGTGCGGTTCATGTGCGAATCACATGCGATATGCCGCACTGCCAGGGGCGGACTGACAACTCATGGGGCCCCTGGACAATAGGGGATCATGGGGCCCCTGTGTCCTTGCCCAAACTCAAAAAAGCCTATGAAAAAGGTATCGGGCATCTCATGGGGCATCTCATGGGGCCCCCTACTGACCCCGGGCCCTCGGGCAGTGGCCGAGTTTCCAAATGGTCAGTCCGCCCCTGCGCACCACATGTATGTGAACCCAGGCTAAAAGACAGAGGAGGGATTTGTGGTCCTGTAGACCCCACATCTCTCCATAAAGAGTACCTGTCACATGCCTATTGCTGTCACGGGGGATGTTTAGCCCGGGTTCACATACATGCGGTGCAGTATATCGCATGTGATTCACACAGGAACCGCACCGCATTCCCTGCAGATTACATGTGATTTGTGTGCGGTGCGAACGGAGCCTTACATTTTGTATGGCCCTAATCGCACCGCAAAGGTGCAGGACCCTTTTTTTGGGTCCACGCTAGAATCGGAAAAACTGTTGCAAAAAAACATAAAAAAATTGCAACACCCAGCATTTTATTCTCTAGAGCCTCTGCTTTAAAAAAATATAAAATCTTTGGGGGTTCTAAGACATTTTTTGGAAAAAAAAAAGTGCAGAAAAAAGCCTGGTCCTCGAGTGGATATAATAAACCCTCCAATCAGCCCTAATTATCTCCTTCTCTTTACTGTCCTTCGCTACTATTTTTTGGTTTATTTTTTATTTCTATTTTTCGTCTTATTATTTAATTTTTCTTTCATTTTGTTACTTTTTACTAATTATCTCCTCTTTACTGTCCTTCGCTACTATTTTTTGGTTTATTTTTCTTATTATTATTTCATTTTTCTTTCATTTTGTTACTTTTTACTAATTATCTTTTTCTCTTTATTGTCCTTAGCTATCATTTTTCGGTTTATTTTTTATTTCTATTTTTCTTATTATTATATAATTTTTCTTTAATTTTGTTACTTTTTACTAATTATCTCCTCTTTACTGTCCTTAGCTATTATTTTTTGGTTTATTTTTTATTTCTGTTTTTCTTATCATTATTATTTAATTATTCTTTCATTTTGTTACTTTTTACTAATTATCTCCTTCTCTTTACTGTCCTTCGCTATAATTTTTCAGTTTATTTTTTATTTCTATTTTTCATCTTATTATTTAATTTTTCTTTCATTTTCTTACTTTTTACTAATTATCTCCTCTTTACTATCCTTAGCTATCATTTTTCGGTTTATTTTTTATTTCTATTTTGCTTATCATTATTTAATTTTTCTTTCATTTTGTTACTTTTTACTAATTATCTCCTTCTCTTTACTGTCCTTAGCTATCATTTTTCGGTTTATTTTTTATTTCTATTTTTCTTATCATTATTATATCATTTTTCTTTAATTTTGTTACTTTTTACTAATTATCTCCTTCTCTTTACTGTCCTTAGCTATCATTTTTCAGTTTATTTTTTATTTCTATTTTTCTTATCATTATTTAATTTTTCTTTAATTTTGCTAGTTTTTTAAGTGTGGCTACAAAAATGTGCAAAATTAAAAAAAAAATGAAATGCAATCAAAGAAATTCATCAAAAGAGGAAACAAGATTCTGGAGCGGATGTGTATGGCAACCAATCAGCTTTTGTTATCAGCTTGCTCAGTTAAGTCTTGAAAACAAAAGGTGGAAGCTGATTGGTTGCCATGCACAAGTACCACAGATTCTGTCTGCTCCAGTTTTGATTAATCATTTAATGAAAAAAAAAAAGCACAATATTGAAAAATAAAAGGAAATGTTTTTTTTATTTTTATTATGTTTTTATTATTCTTAGTTAAATACAATCAGCCCTAATTATCTCCTTCTTGCCCTACGCTATTATTTTTCTGCTGATTCTTTTTGCAAATCTATTTATTTTTGAATATAAATATTTCATTTTTTGCATTTTATCTTTTCAGCGTCTCATTAAAAAATATGCAAAATGTATTTTTATTTTAATTAAGATGGATTCCTACGTAATTCTTTATTAACCCTCATTAAACCTCATTAACCCCTTCCTTCCCTCAGCTGCTATTTTTCTATAGATTTGTTTTCATTTTAATTTCTGTTTACCATATTTTTTTTGTTTTATTTTTCAGAGCCACAGAAAAAAATTGAGAAATACAGAATTTTTTTTTCAAACTAAATGTATTCCTTTAGTAACCCATAGTTAACCCTAATCAGTCCTAATTATCTCCTTTTTGCTATTTTTTTTTTTTTGCTGATTAATATTTATAATGTTATTCATTTTTCGGTGTCTCATAGAAAACAATATGCAAAATTGAAAAATATTTTTAAATTAAAACATATGCCTGTGTAATGCTTTAACTAATCAGTCCTAATTAACTCCTTCTTCCTATTAGGGATTTTTTTCTGGTGATTTTTAAAAAAATATTTGCATAACCATTATTATTTTTTGTTTCTCTTTTACAGTGTTGCATAAAAAATGTGCAAAATAGAAAAAAAAAACTTTAAATAAAATGTATTCCTAGTAATCCTTTAATAACCCTAATGAGTCCTAATTAACTCCATTCTCCTATTAGCAACTTTTTACTGCTGATTTTTTAAAATTATTTTTATACTATTATTATTTTTTGTTTCTTTTTTTACAGCGTTGCATAAAAATGTGGAAAATAGAAAAAAAGGTAATAAATAAAATGTATTCCTAGTAACTCTTTATTAACCCTATTCAGCCCTAATTACCTTATTTTTCCTTTTAGCAATTTTTTTTCTGTTTATTTTTTAATCTCTATTTGTTTTTACCATTATTTAATGTTTGCGTGTTCTTTTTTTAATAAAAAACACAAAATGACAGAAAAAAAAATACAAGGTGTTCTTGAATCCCCACCATTATTTATTTATAACAGGTACTTATATAGCGCCATCAATTTATGCCGCGGTTTACATATATATTGTACATTCACATCAGTCCCTAACCCTCAAGGGGCGTACAATCTATTTTTCTGTTTAGTTTTTTACCATTATTATTTAATTTATTTTCATTATAAAATGCATAAAATTAAAAAATAAATAAAATGTGTTCATAATAATCCTTTATTAACCCTCAGTTAATTTTATTCAGCCCTAATTATCTCCTTCATCCTCTTAGCTATTATTTGTTGTTGTTTTTTTTAAATCTCAATTTTTTATCATTATTAAATATATAATTTTTTTTTTAATTGAATGAGCCACACAAAATAAAATAAATAAAATGTGTTCCCATTAATTCCTTTAGTTAACCCTAGTCAGACGTTACTATCTCCTTTCCCCCTTTACCAATTATATTTCTGTTGACTTTTTTTTTTTTAACATGGTTATTAAGTGTTTTTTAATTTAAAAAAAAATTGGCAAAATTAAAAGAAAATAAAGTGTTCCTATTTAACCCTTTAGTTAACCCTAATGATTTCCTTCCTCCCCTTGGCAATTCTGAGTATTTTTTGGTGTTTTTTTACAGTACTGTATTGAAAAACATGCAAAAAAATAAATAAAAATGGCGCCTTTTAAAATAAATTTGCAATAACTTTGTTGTACTTTGTAGTAGAAATGTAATTTTAGTGTTATAAGGGAAATTATAGCATTATATATATATATATATTAGTACTTTAACTCTGATCATAATAGAATTTTTTTTTATATTTAATCTTTTTAGTACTTTTTTACCTCATCGGAATAGAATTTTTTTTAATATTTTATATTTAATCTTTTTAGTACTTTTTTAACTCGTCGGAATAGAATTTTTTAAAATATTTAATCTTTTTAGAACTTTTTTAACTCGTCGGAATAGAATTTTATTTTATATTTAATCTTTTTAGTACTTTTTTAACTCGTCGGAATAGAGTTTTTTTTTATATTTTATATTTAATCTTTTTAGTACTTTTTTAACTCGTCGTAATAGAATTTTATTTTATATTTAATCTTTTTAGTACTTTTTTAACTCGTCGGAATAGAGTTTTTTTTTATATTTTATATTTATTCTTTTTAGTACTTTTTTAACTCGTGGGAATAGAATTTTTTTTTATATTTTATATTTAATCTTTTTAGTACTTTTTTAACTCGTGGGAATAGAATTTTTTTTATATTTTATATTTAATCTTTTTAGTACTTTTTTAACTCGTAGAAATAGAATTTTTTAAATATTTTATATTTAATCTTTTTAGTACTTTTTTTTAACTCGTCGGAATAGAATTTTTTTTTATATTTTATATTTAATCTTTTTAGAACTTTTTTAACTCGTCGGAATAGAATTTTTTTTATATTTTATATTTAATCTTTTTAGTACTTTTTTAACTCGTCGGAATAGAATTTTTTTTTATATTTTATAGTTAATCTTATTAGTACTTTTTTAACTCGCCAGAAAAATTTTTTTTTTAATATTTTATATATAATTTTTTTAGTACTTTTTTAACTCTAGTCAGAATAATTTTTTTTTATATTTTATGTATACAATTTATTTTTTAAATTTCCATAGAAATAATCATTTTTTTTTTGTTTTAGGCAGAATATGGAAGTATTAGCCCCCCCCCGTCAGGTGATGAAGCTGTCTCTATGGTAACAGGAATAATTGTCTCTCACATACACGGTGAGGTCTCAGGGGGCTCCATGTCCGGGTGAGGGGACACACACAACCGGGAAGCAGCCCGGGATCGTCTCCCGCCTCCCTTCCCGCCTCTCCGCTCCCGCCGCCTCAGGCCGCCAATCCCACCTGGGCTCCGCCCCAACCACCTGCCTGCCACACGCCAAAAGCCCCGCCCCCATCTTCGTCCTCCCGTTTTGTCGTTTACATAGTTTACGCCCCCTCCCTACGCTATGCAAAAGTTGATTACCATACGGCCCGCCCACCTTAGGCACGCCTCCTCCCCTTCGTTGTGCAAAAGCTGATTACCATACGACCCGCCCACTCTAGGCACGGCCCTCCCGTCACGGTGCAAAAGCTGATTACCAATACGGCCGGCACTCTAGGCTCGCCCCCTCCCTTCGCTGTGCAAAAGCTGATTACCATACGGCCCGCCCACTATAGACACGCCCCCTCCCTTCGCTGTGCAAAAGCTGATTACCTTACGGCCTGCCCACCCTGGGCACGCCCCCTCCTTTGCTATGCGAAGACTGATTACCATACGGCCCGCCCACCCTGGGCACGTCTCCTCCCTTCGCTCTCAGCCGTTGGGATAGAGCTGATTACCATACGGCCCGCCCACCCTAGGCACGCCCCCTCCCTTCGCTCTCAGCCGTTGGGCTTTAGCTGATTACCATACGGCCCGCCCACGTCGCCAGCGTCCTTCCGTATTCCCTTGACGTGTACGTGCTCCGCCCCCCGCTCCGGTAATGGACTCGGCTGGATGAGGAGAAGAAGAGAGACATGAACTTCTCTGAGGTGTTCAAACTGTCCAATCAGCTGTGCCGGTTCTCCCCCAACGGGAGGTATCTGGTGAGTGTGCTGAGAGGGGATTGGCTGGGCCCGGGAAGGAGCACACGATCTGGTAATGTATATTATTCGTTCTGAGTGGCGCCCCCCCCCTCCCCCCCATCCACCCGCCGTGCGATGTACCATCTCATGTCTTGCTGTGTTGACTCTTCACGATCGGCGGGGCATTCCTTCTGCCCAACATACATATATATATCCTTAGGTAAAGATGACAGTAAATTCAATGGTTGCTAGGACACCACCAGCCTTGCAGCATCATTGGTTGCTAGGGTGCCATCAGCCTCACAGCAGCACCACTATTTGCCGGGACGCCGTTGGGTTCTCAGCAGCATCACTGGTTGCCGGGATACCGTGTGGGCTCTCAGCAGCATCACTGATTGCCAGGCCGCCGTGTGGGCTCACAGCAGCATCACAGGTTGACGGGTTATCTTGTGGGCCTCGCAGCAGCATCACTGGTTGCCGGGCCGCCGTGGTCTCGCAGAAGCATCACTGGTTGCCGGGCTGCGTGGGCCTCACAGCAGCATCACTGGTTGCCGGGACAACCGTGTGGGCCTCGCAGCAGCATCACTGGTTGCCGGGACGCCGTGTGGGCCTCGCAGCAGCATCACTGGTTGCCGGGACGCCGTGTGGGCCTCGCAGCAGCATCACTGGTTGCCGGGACGCCGTGTGGGCCTCGCAGCAGCATCACTGGTTGCCGGGACGCCGTGTGGGCCTCGCAGCAGCATCACTGGTTGCCGGGACGCCGTGTGGGCCTCGCAGCAGCATCACTGGTTGCCGGGACGCCGTGTGGGCCTCGCAGCAGCATCACTGGTTGCCGGGACGCCGTGTGGGCCTCGCAGCAGCATCACTGGTTGCCGGGACACCATGGGAAATATCTGATTGCCTCTCGGGGGATCAGGAAGGATCTTTTTTTCCCTGCAGGAGCAGATTGCATCATGCTTTATTGGGATTTTATGCCTTCCTCTGGATCAACTCTGATCACCCCCCCCAAATGTTTCTCCCCCAACAAAACTGGGGTGCCCTGGAGCACATGCAGAGCCACGCTTTTCCATCTGTCCCCATTTACGTGGTCACATGACTCAGAGGTCACCTGGGTGAGTGTGACTCCGCTAACCACCAGCCTCATAAGGACCATTGTGGATGAGATTCTGAGATTGGCTGCGGAAAGCGGTAAAATATTAAACCCTCCCCCCCATGAAGTCATTGGCTCCTCCCACCTCATCTAGTCAGCGATTGCCTTGTATTCATTGAAATGAACACAACACATTTTGTAAACGGAAAAGGCGCTGGGCGAGCAACTCTGTGTGGTCAGTGTACTGGAGGGGAAGCTGCCGGAACAGGATAGCGCTTCCTGCGGGTAGCTCAGACTAGTAGGTTGGTTTCATGACCCGCCCCCACCCCGCACTCAGGCTACTACATTGGTTTCATGACCCGCCCCCACCCCGCACTCAGGCTACTACATTGGTTTCATGACCCGCCCCCACCCCGCACTCAGGCTACTACATTGGTTTCATGACCCGCCCCCACCCCGCACTCAGGCTACTACATTGGTTTCATGACCCGCCCCCACCCCGCACTCAGGCTACTACATTGGTTTCATGACCCGCCCCCACCCCGCACTCAGACTACTACATTGGTTTCACGCCCCGCCCCCACCCCGCACTTAGAATACTACATTGGTTTCACGCCCCGCCCCCACCCCGCACTCAGACTACTACATTGGTTTCACGCCCCGCCCCCACCCCGCACTCAGGCTACTACATTGGTTTCATGACCCGCCCCCACCCCGCACTCAGGCTACTACATTGGTTTCATGACCCGCCCCCACCCCGCACTCAGGCTACTACATTGGTTTCATGACCCGCCCCCACCCCGCACTCAGACTACTACATTGGTTTCACGCCCCGCCCCCACCCCGCACTTAGACTACTACATTGGTTTCACGCCCCGCCCCCACCCCGCACTCAGACTACTACATTGGTTTCATGACCCGCCCCCACCCCGCACTCAGACTACTACATTGGTTTCACGACCCGCCTCCGCCCCTCACTCAGGTTACTACATTGGTTTCACGACCCGCCTCCGCCCCTCACTCAGACTACTACATTGGTTTCACGACCCGCCCCTCACTCAGACTACTACATTGGTTTCACGACCCGCCCCCACCCCTCACTCAGACTACTACATTGGTTTCATGACCCGCCCCCACCCTGCACTCAGACTACTACATTGATTTCACGACCCGCCCCCACCCCGCACTCAGACTACTACATTGGTTTCACGACCCGCCCCTCACTCAGACTACTACATTGGTTTCACGACCCGCCCCCACCCCGCACTCAGACTACTACATTGGTTTCATGACCCGCCCCCACCCTGCACTCAGACTACTACATTGGTTTCACGACCTGCCCCCGCCCCTCACTCAGACTACTACATTGGTTTCACGACCCGCCCCCGCCCCTCACTCAGACTACTACATTGGTTTCACGACCCGCCCCCACCCCGCACTCAGACTACTACATTGGTTTCATGACCCGCCCCCACCCCGCACTCAGGCTACTACATTGGTTTCATGACCCGCCCCCACCCCGCACTCAGGCTACTACATTGGTTTCATGACCCGCCCCCGCCCCTCACTCAGACTACTACATTGGTTTCACGACCCGCCTCCGCCCCTCACTCAGGTTACTACATTGGTTTCACGACCCGCCTCCGCCCCTCACTCAGACTACTACATTGGTTTCACGACCCGCCCCTCACTCAGACTACTACATTGGTTTCACGACCCGCCCCCACCCCTCACTCAGACTACTACATTGGTTTCATGACCCGCCCCCACCCTGCACTCAGACTACTACATTGATTTCACGACCCGCCCCCACCCCGCACTCAGACTACTACATTGGTTTCACGACCCGCCCCTCACTCAGACTACTACATTGGTTTCACGACCCGCCCCCACCCCGCACTCAGACTACTACATTGGTTTCATGACCCGCCCCCACCCCGCACTCAGACTACTACATTGGTTTCATGACCCGCCCCCACCCCGCACTCAGGCTACTACATTGGTTTCATGACCCGCCCCCACCCCGCACTCAGGCTACTACATTGGTTTCATGACCCGCCCCCGCCCCTCACTCAGACTACTACATTGGTTTCATGACCCGCCCCCACCCCGCAGCCCTCCAGATGTGACCCGTCAATTACAGGTAACCAGGCTGGCCCTATATGCATGTAATAGATTATTCCTAGAGTTCGGTTGTCAAGGTGGACGATCCTGACCCTCCTGTGCATCTATCGATCGGTCTGTCCTGTGCGATGAAATGATCCGCTCTTCGTTCTCCTCCTCCGCAGGCGTCCTGTGTGCAGTACAGACTGGTCATCCGTGATGTCGGCACCCTGCAGATTCTACAGCTCTACACCTGTCTGGACCAGGTCCAGCATGTCGAGTGGTCATCGGACTCCATGTTCATCCTGTGCGCCATGTACAAGAGGGGGATCGTACAGGTAGGTTACTGGTGGGGCCTCTCCAGCGGGTGTACGGCGAAAAATACTGCCTGGGGTTGGTACTGGGGAAGCTAGGTTCAGCTCTGTGCAGATTGCGGTGGATGTGTTTTTCCAATGCGTTTCGCATTTTTGAACACTCGTTTTTTGATTCAGTTTTAACACGTTTTTGATGTTTTTTTTTTTCTGCTCTTGTTGTGTTTTTTTTTTTTTTTTAATAGAAAAGTCTGTTCATGTAGTGCAACTTTGATGTGGCTTCAAATTCTCTGGTACTCTAGTCGCATCAATATGTGCAGAAAACTTACAGCTACTTTCACACTGCATATGTGTTTTTGCAATGCGTTTTTAACATGACATGTGACTCAAAAGCGCGCAGCTGGTGTTTTGCTGCGTTTTTCCAATGATTTCAAAGGGGAGTTGCATTTTCTTTTTTTTTTTTTTACACACCAAAAATGCAGCAAGCAGGATTTTTAGGTCTCATGCACACAGGATGCTAAAGCGGAGCTCCACCCAAAAGGGGAAGTTCCGTTTTAAGGACTGCTCCCCCGCTCCCCATTAAGGATTGGCACCTTGGGGGAGTGGGTACCTGAATTTGACAGGTACCCGCTCCCACTTCCGGTCTGATCGCCTTGGTGATCGGAAGCGGAAGGTGTCCTCCCTCCCTATAGTCTTTTGGGACACGTGACAGGTCCCAGAAGACTACAGGACCATTCATGAAGCGCAGCGCTGCTCACGCATGCGCAGTGGGTACCGGGCTGTGAAGTTTTTGTAGCTGCTGACTTTTATTTGTTGATAGGTTGAGTGGAACTCCACTTTAACCTCTTCCTGTCTGGCCCATGTACATAAACAGCCGGACGGGGGCAGTGCAGGAGTGGGTTGCCGTTCATAAATGGCGACCACATTTACAGCCTGTGTGTGCTTCCTGGGAGCGCGCAGCTCCACGCTCTGCTGCCTGCTGTGTCTGGAGGACACAGCGGAACACTGATCGCTGTACGGGACCTCTGTGTGAGGTCCCGATCATGTGATCACTGATTGGCCAATCAGTGATCACATGAAGAATAGTAAGCAAGATGTCACATCTGACATCATTGCTTCCTACGTGTGAAATTTGTGAATAATCACAGAGGTGACATGGCACAAGGCTATTCACAACAGCATTGTACCATGTGACAAGCTGTGACCAATCACAGCTCACACAGTATTTCTTAACGGCTGCAGGAATGCAGCCAGAGAGAAGGAGAAATGATTGCTTTTATAGTTCTAATGGCACGCCGCCCGCACTGGAAAACGCAACCGTACTGGGAAGCTCGGCTGCGTTTTCAGATGAAGTGCCGGGACTTCTTTCCTGTGGGGCACGGGAGTCCATTAAAATGAATGGGCTCTCGTGCTAACGCAAAACGCAGCCCACACGGCCGCATATATGTGAATTGAGGCCTAGGGTGAAATGTCATGGTTAGCAGTGCGTGCTAAACGGATATCGCTAACCCTAACTCTAACATGCGACTTTGGGCACATAAAGGTTCCTTTGCTACTTTGATGCGATGCCAGAAGGGTGAAGTTGCATCAGTCGCATTACATGAACATACTTCCTATTAGCCAAGAAAAAAAAAACATGTTTTTGATGCGGGTCCATTGAAGTATGTTACATGCAAAATGAAATCTGCTGCGGTAAGCCCGGGTTCACACTGATGTGGTCTGGAATTCACAGTTTTCTCTGTGCGAATTCCACACCGCATCAGAGTCGCACTGCGGTCATGCAAACCGCTGCGGGTGCATATGTTAACCCCTTCACGCCTGAGGGTAAAACAAATCTAAATGCCTAAGCACAATTTTGCAACATTGACACGTGTTAATAAAACCGTCCGTATCACCACAACTACTTTGTACATCCAGGTGGATTATACCGCATTTTTTTCAGGACAAATTGGGCTTTCATTTGGCGGTAAATTGTAATGGATATCTCCTGATTTTTTTTTTTTATTATTATTATCAAAGGAAAATTAGCCCAAAATAGTAAAAATAATTTTTTTTTTTGGGTGTGTGTTTTTCTTGTTACTACCATAACCGACCACCAAAGAACGACCCAAAATACATTCTCCAGCTCTTGACAATCGCAGGGATACCATATATGTGTATGTTATTTGTTGTTTGTACCCGGAGTACAGCCCAGAAGCAATAGTATGCTTTTTTTTTTTTGGGGGGGGGGGGAGGTTCTTTACCTAAAGCACACAGATTCCAATTAAAAAAAAAAATAAATCCAGACCTTTGACCCCGACCTTGACCCAAACATTAACACTGGCACTAAACTAGATCGCACCTTGATCTAGGTATTTTTTTCTTTTTTAATATTTATCTTTTTTTTTTTAACAAACATTTTTTTTTTTCCTCTATGCCAGGAGTTACCCTAGGTTGACATATATGCGGCCGTGTTTTGCGCGGGCACGAGAGCCCATTCATTTTGTTTTTTTTGGGTTTTTTTTCTACCTACAACACACTGACAGACACCAATTGTTTTTTTTTTTTTTTTTTAAATCCTGACCTTTGACCCAAACACTAATCCTGGCACTGAACTAGATCAAACCTTGATCTAGATATTTTTCTTTATTTCTTTTCTTTTATTTTTTAATATTTATTTATCTTTTTTTTTTTTTCTTTTTTTTTTTTTACCTACAACACACTGACACTAACTGACACCATTTTTTTTTAAAATCCTGACCTTTGACCCAAACACTAATCCTGGCACTGAACTAGATCAAACCTTGATCTAGATATTTTTCTTTATTTCTTTTCTTTTATTTTTTAATATTTATTTATCTTTTTTTTTTTTTCTTTTTTTTTTTTTACCTACAACACACTGACACTAACTGACACCATTTTTTTTAAAAATCCTGACCTTTGACCCAAACACTAATCCTGGCACTGAACTAGATCAAACCTTGATCTAGATATTTTTCTTTATTTTTTTTCTTTTATTTTTTAATATTTATTTATCTTTTTTTTTTTTCTTTTTTTTTTTTTACCTACAACACACTGACACTAACTGACACCATTTTTTTTTAAAAATCCTGACCTTTGACCCAAACACTAATCCTGGCACTGAACTAGATCAAACCTTGATCTAGGTATTTTTCTTTCTTTTTTTTTTTTTTTAACAAACAATTTTTTTTTTCCTCTATGCCAGGAGTTACCCTAGGTTGACATATATGCGGCCGAGTTTTGCGCGGGCACGAGAGCCCATTCATTTTGTGTGTGTGTTTTTTTGTTTTTTTTTTTACCTACAACACACTGACAGACACCAATTGTTTTTTTTTTTTTTTTTTAAATCCTGACCTTTGACCCAAACACTAATCCTGGCACTGAACTAGATCAAACCTTGATCTAGATATTTTTCTTTATTTTTTTTCTTTTATTTTTTAATATTTATTTATCTTTTTTTTTTTTTACCTACAACACACTGACACTAACTGACACCATTTTTTTTTAAAATCCTGACCTTTGACCCAAACACTAATCCTGGCACTGAACTAGATCAAACCTTGATCTAGATATTTTTCTTTATTTCTTTTCTTTTATTTTTTAATATTTATTTATCTTTTTTTTTTTTTCTTTTTTTTTTTTTACCTACAACACACTGACACTAACTGACACCATTTTTTTTAAAAATCCTGACCTTTGACCCAAACACTAATCCTGGCACTGAACTAGATCAAACCTTGATCTAGATATTTTTCTTTATTTTTTTTCTTTTATTTTTTAATATTTATTTATCTTTTTTTTTTTTCTTTTTTTTTTTTACCTACAACACACTGACACTAACTGACACCATTTTTTTTTAAAAATCCTGACCTTTGACCCAAACACTAATCCTGGCACTGAACTAGATCAAACCTTGATCTAGGTATTTTTCTTTCTTTTTTTTTTTTTTTAACAAACAATTTTTTTTTTCCTCTATGCCAGGAGTTACCCTAGGTTGACATATATGCGGCCGAGTTTTGCGCGGGCACGAGAGCCCATTCATTTTGTGTGTGTGTTTTTTTGTTTTTTTTTTACCTACAACACACTGACAGACACCAATTGTTTTTTTTTTTTAAATCCTGACCTTTGACCCAAACACTAATCCTGGCACTGAACTAGATCAAACCTTGATCTAGGTATTTTTCTTTATTTTTTTTTCTTTTACTTTTTAATATTTATTTATTTTTTTTACCTACAACACACTGACACTAACTGACACCAATTTTTTTTTTAAATCCTGACCTTTGACCCAAACACTAACCTTGGCACTGAACTAGATCAAACCTTGATCTAGGTATTTTTCTTTATTTTTATTTTTTTTAACAGACATTTTTTTTTTTTCCTCTATGCCAGGAGTTACCCTAGGTTGACATATATGCGGCCGTGTTTTGCGCGGGCACGAGAGCCCGTTCATTTTGTGTTTTTTTTCTGTTTTTTTTTCTACCTACAACACACTGACAGACACCAATTGTTTTTTTTTTATAAATCCTGACCTTTGACCCAAACACTAATCCTGGCACTGAACTAGATCAAACCTTGATCTAGGTATTTTTCTTTCTTTTTTTTTTTTACAAACTTTTTTTTTTCTATCCCAGGAGTTAGAGAGATACATTGTATCTCTCTTCTTCATTCATAGAGAGAGAAAAAAAACAAGGGGGCCGGGCTGTACAGTGACTGATCACTGTGATAGCCAATCAGAGACTCGGAATCGGGAGTTCCTGGGTTCCGATCTTTAGAACGGGACTCGGGGCTCTCAGTGACACCGCGGTCTTTGTGCTGGGAGCGCGCCGAGCGGCGCGCTCCCAGCACAAAGACGGGTATGCAAATATGTGGCCCCACGGAAGAAAGCCCAGTTCCGTGAGGCCGCATATTTGTGTGACGTCGGCGTCAAAGGGTTAAGTTAACACCCCGAAAGCGGTCTGCAAAACTCGGTGCAATGTGCAGAATCAGATCGCATAGGTGTGAATATCCGAGCGATCCGATTCTAGTGCGGACCAAAAAAAAGGGTCCTGCACGTTTTTCGGGTGTGGTGTGAATAGAGCCTTACACAATGTATGGCTCCAATCGCACCGCACACAAATCACAGGAATTAGGCGCTGTTCCTGTGCAAATTACATGCAAGATATACCACACCGCATATATGTGAACCTGGGCTAAAAGAAGTCCCTGACCCTTCCCAAAAAAGGCACCGACTCAAAACGCACAGAAGTGAACTAGATCCATAGGGAAAAAAAAATGCTGTAAAAAACGCAGAGGTGTGAACCGGGCCAGGGGCGGACTGACCATTTGGAAACTCGGGCACTGCCCGAGGGCCTGGGGTCAGTAGGGGGTCCCATGAGATGCCCCTGATACCTTTTTCATAGGCTTTTTTGAGTTTGGGTAAGGACACAGGGGCCCCATGATCCCCTATTGCCCGGGGGCCCCATGAGTTGTCAGTCCGCCCCTGAACCGGGCCTTAGAGAAGAAATGCGCTTTTCCTTTATACAAGTGACAGTCAGACACTCTTCAAGACATGTTCCTATAATGGAGGGAGGTGTTATCTCCTCACATTTGCTGCCCCTGTGAGTTGCACCGTAGTGCTGATGCAGCAAAGTGTGAATGTGAACCCGGCCAGTAAAAGCCAAAATACAGAAGAGGCCACAGAGGAAAAAAAATCTGCAACAGGAAGATGGACAATAAAAAGCTGACAGACATTCTAGCCTTCCCTGAAGTAACATAAAAAGGATTTCTTCTTCTGCCTGTGTTGCTGTTGGAGAGTTTTGTTTACTTCCTGTCTGGTAAAAAGGTTGTCACTGCGGCAGGAAGTGAGGGGAAATCTGTGCCCAGGACAGACAGAAAATCCTGAAACGAGTTCTAATACTTCCCCGTGCTATTCTATACTAAAAAAAAAAGTTTGGCTAGAGATACTAAAAGTGGAACTTCACTCTCTCAGCCAACATGAACGATTTTTAATCCTTCTGCTTCTAGCATTAGGAAATGGATAGGAAGGTATATATAAAAACAAAATGGGACAACCATCGGGTGGTAGGGAGGTATATTATATTTACTTGTTCAAACCCTTTTTTCTAATTTCTTAATTTGCTTCCTGGTTTTCCGGCCTAGGCAAATGATGTCATCCATCCCAGGAGTCTACAGGAGGGAAGGAAGGGCTATATACCCTCCTGCCTGCATGCCTCAGCTAAGGGCAGAAAGATTCCAGGACATATATGCTACATGAATCATCTGCCTTTTATTTTTTTTACTTTTTGCTATTAAACATGCCCAGTAAAAAAATGTAAAAAATCAAATTTCGTCATAAATTTAGGTCAAAATGTATTCTGCTCCGTGTTTGTGCTAACAAAAAATCCCAATGCGTGTAAATTAATCAGTTTACGTGAAAGTTATAGCGTCTACAAATGGCGGTATAGATACTGGAATTTTTTTATTTATTTTTTACTAATAATGGTGATCAGTGACTTATAGCGGGACTGCGGCGGGCACTCTGACACTGGGGGGGGCATTGACTTGGTGTCACTGACATCCCCAGTGACACCAATACAGTGATACGTGCTAAAAAAAAAAAAAAGCACTGACACTGTACTAATGGCACTGGGCAGGAAGGGGTTAACATGCGGGGTGATCAAAGGGTTAACTGTGTGCAGGGAGTGTTTTACAAGGGGGCGATGTGTTGGTGCTTCACTGTAATCACACTGCTCTGGATGGCTGTGCCCGAGCCGGCAGGGAGGAGGACTGGTAGTAAACAAAGCAGTCCTCCTTCCCGTCGGTGATGCTCAGTCAGTACTAAAAAAAAAAACCCCACTGGCACTGTCACACACGAGCGCACACACACAAACAGCAACATTAGATCCCTGATAAGCAACACTAGACACACTAGCTACAATAGATCCCCCAGCAGCCAGCAACAATAGACCCTCAAGAACACCCCATCACTCCTTGCTATTACATATTCAGTGCTGGATGTGCCGTAACTGCATTCCCCTGTGGTCTCTCCCAACTGACCCCCACAGCAACAATAGATCCCTCACAGGCAACCCTAGACACACCAGCTACAATAGATCCCCTAGCAACAATAGACCCTTCCCTGAAGTAGATCCCTCCCAGCAACAACTGACTGCCAAACAACAATAGATCCCTCACAAGTCGCAGTAGACGCCCCTGCTACTATATATCAGCCAGCAACAATAGACCCTCCAGCACACCCCTCACTCCTTGCATTACATACATTTAATGCTGTAGGTGCCGGAACTGTGTTCCCGCTGAAAAAGTCCCTGCTATTAATACTACAGCATACAAAGACTATGTAGGCAATTAAGGCCCTTTACTGGCCCCCCATGACTGTGCTCCTGCACAGAGCTAGCTCCGTAAAGACATTGTTTGGTGTGGAGGAACTTGTGTCCTAACCTCAACCCTACTGAACACCTTTGGAATGAGCTAGGACACCAAGCCAGGTCTTCTCATCCACCGTCACCGGCAGGCATTTTACCACGTGATCAGCCGTGTCCAATGACACAGCAGATCACCGGTAAATGCAGTTGTTGGTTATCGGCTGCACTTTCCTCACACAGTCAGCGTATGGAAAGTACTGCCAATAACCGGCAATTGTCAGAGGACGGATCGGCACAGATCATCAAGGCACTGATGATCAGTGCCACCCATCTGTGCCTAGCAGTGCCGCCATTAGTGCCCATCAGTGCCACCCACCTGTGCCCATCAGTGCCGCCAGTTAGTGCCCAGCAGTGCCACCCACCTGTGCCCAGCAGTGCCGCCCATTAGTGCCCATCAGTGCCACCCACCTGTGCCCATCAGTGCCGCCAGTTAGTGCCCATCAGTGCCGCCAGACAGTGCCACCCACCTGTTCCCATTAGTGCCTATCAGTGCCACCCACATGTGCCTAGTAGTGCCACCCAGCAGGGCTGCCACTCATTGCCACCCATTAGTGCCCATCATTGCCACCGACCTGTGCCCATCAGTGCCACCCACCTGTGCCCAGCAGTGCCGCCAGTCAGTGCCACACATTAGTGCCCATCAATGCCACCCACCTGTTCACATTAGTGTCCATCAGTGCCCCCCACCTGTGCCCATCAGTACCTAGTAGTGCCACCCACCTGTTCTCATTAGTGCCCATCAGTGCCACCCACCTGTGCCTAGTAGTGCCACCCACCTGTGCCTAGCAGTGCCGCCAGTCAGTGCCACCGATTAGTGCCCATCAATGCCACCCACCTGTTCCCTTTTGTGCCCATCAGTGCTGCCCCGCAGTGCCGCCAGTCAGTGCCATGTTGCATATCAGTGCCACCTCATTAGTGCCCATCAGTGCCTAGTAGTGCCACCCACATGTGCCCATCAGTGCCCCCCATCAGTGCCATATTGCATATCAGTGCCACCTCATTAGTGCCCATAAGTGCTTAGTAGTGCAACCTACATGTGCCCATCAGTGCCACCAGTCAGTGCCATGTTGCATATCAGTGCCACCTCATTAGTGCCCATCAGTGCTGCCTATCAGTGCAGCCTCATCAATGCACATCCGTGACAGAGAAAAATTACCTGTTTGCAAAATTTTATAATAGAAACAAAGAAAAAAAATTTTTTTTTTCAAAACTTTTGCTCTTTTTTTGTTTATAGCGCAAAAAAAATAAACCCCCCAGCGGCGAGTACATACCACCAAAAGAAAGTTCTATCTGTGTGAAAAAAAAAATGGTAAAAATTTCATACGGGTACATTGTTGCATGACCGCGCAATTGTCATTCAAAGTGCGACAGCGCTGAAAGCTGAAAATCGGCCTGGGCAGGGAGGGGGTATAAGTGCCCCGTAGGGAAGGGGTTAAAAAAACTCAAAAGCAAACCTGCAGAAGAACAGTATTAATACTCCCCTGTCCTTCCACCATCACCTCTGATGTACACCTGCCGCCAGGATCTTCAGTATCTGACACTAGAAGTGTTCGATGTCTGCGGGCCCCACTGCCTGCTATGGGATCACCAGCTGGTGGAAACACAGCGCACAGTAAATCTTGCAGGAATCCGACACACCTGGAAGTGTCAGAAGCTGAAGATTCTGGTGGTGGGTGTATCTCTCCTCAAGACAGCGAAGATCAGAGGCATGGACATTGGGACGGGTAAGTATTAATATTCTTCTTTTGCAAGTTTCTTTTTTGCTGATAGAATTGTTTTAAGAATTTAGTTAAACACCCCCCACGTGCTGAGATTTAGGTAAAGCCATATGAAGAGTTCAAATGTAATCTGCTGTATAATGGGCTCTTGTGCACTTACTTTTGCAGCGGGATCCACCTCCAGTCCTTCATAGTTGCAGGCGTTCAGAACGTTCCTTTTGGTAGCTCTCCGTGTTCCGGACTTTCATTGATCTCCCTCTCTCTCCCTCCCCAGGTCTGGTCCCTGGAACAGCCGGACTGGCACTGCAAGATCGACGAGGGCTCGGCGGGGCTCGTGTCCTGCTGCTGGAGCCCAGATGGCCGTCACATTCTCAACACAACAGAGTTTCATGTAAGCGTGGGCTGATGCCTCCTCCACTGGGTATCAAATGTTCATGTCTGCTCGCTCCCCTTCTGAAAATAAATCGCAGTGGGCTCAGAGGTATCGGGTTCCCCAGACGGAAGTGCGCGGCTGTAGTTTTCCTTTTTTAATAAGGCTTGCCTGATTTCCTATCGAGCATCGTTTTGGACAGGCTGCACCCTCGTGTCCCCAGTCAGAAGTTGCTGCTTTACATTGGCAGATCAGAGCAGCTGTTGTGTTAGCAGATGATGCGGATGTTTGTTTTATACTTAAAGTCCAACTCCGGACAGATGTAAAAGACCTAAAACAACCCGCATGGAAGAAAAATATATTTGAAATATATTTTGTAAATATTTTTCCCAAACATATTGCCATATATTTGAAATGCTACAATTTTGGCCATATTCAATATATTTCTATTTAAAAAAAAAAATAAATAAATAAATATATATATATATATGAAAAATTTATTTCAGGTACTTATATAGCGCCGTCAATTTACGCAGCGCTTTACATATATATTGTACATTCACATCAGTCCCTAACCCTCAAGGGGAGTACAATCTAAGGTCCCTAACCCTCAAGGGGCGTACAATCTAAGGTCCCTAACCCTCAAGGGGCGTACAATCTAAGGTCCCTAACCCTCAAGGGATGTACAATCTAAGGTCCCTAACCCTCAAGGGGCGTACAATCTAAGGTCCCTAACCCTCAAGGGGCGTACAATCTAAGGTCCCTAACCCTCAAGGGGCGTACAATCTAAGGTCCCTAACCCTCAAGGGGAGTACAATCTAAGGTCCCTAACCCTCAAGGGGCGTACAATCTAAGGTCCCTAACCCTCAAGGGGCGTACAATCTAAGGTCCCTAACCCTCAAGGGATGTACAATCTAAGGTCCCTAACCCTCAAGGGATGTACAATCTAAGGTCCCTAACCCTCAAGGGGCGTACAATCTAAGGTCCCTAACCCTCAAGGGGCGTACAATCTAAGGTCCCTAACCCTCAAGGGGCGTACAATCTAAGGTCCCTAACCCTCAAGGGACGTACAATCTAAGGTCCCAAACCCTCAAGGGGCGTACAATCTAAGGTCCCTAACCCTCAAGGGGCGTACAATCTAAGGTCCCTAACCCTCAAGGGGCGTACAATCTAAGGTCCCTAACCCTCAAGGGGCGTACAATCTAAGGTCCCTAACCCTCAAGGGGCGTACAATCTAAGGTCCCTAACCCTCAAGGGGCGTACAATCTAAGGTCCCTAACTCACATTCATACACATACTAGGGACTATTTAGACAGGATCCAATTAACCTACCAGCATGTCTTTGGAGTGTGGGAGGAAACCGGAGTATCCGGAGGAAACCCATGCAGGCACAGGGAGAACATGCAAACTCCAGACAGGTGGTGCCGTGGCTGGGATTCGAACCAACGACACTGGTACTGCCAGGCGGAAATGCACGTTGAAATGCGTTTTTTATTACAAAAATAGTTTTCATATATACTGTATCTCTTTAAAAATACAAATCTACATTTTTGGAATGCATTTACAAATATATAAAAATATGTTAATGACTTTTTTATGTTAAAAAAAATCTTAAGAATGTATTTAAAAAATATATATATTTTTAAAAATATATATTTTTTTTAAATATTTTCTTCAGATTTTTTCTATCATATTAAAAAAAAAGTAATTTTAACATATATTTTTACATATATTTGTAAAAGCATTCCAAAAATGTAGATTTGTATTTTTAAAGACATACAGTGTATATGAAATGTATTTTTAAAAATATATATTTCATATGTATTGTAATAAAAACGTGTGTGTGTGTATTTTATTATTTTTAATATGGCCAAAATTGTAGCATTTCAAATATATGGCATTATATTTGGAAAGAATATTTTTAAAATATATTTCAAATATATTTTTCTTCCATGTGGGAATGCAACTCTGTAATCACTAATACATCGTTAATATATTATATTAAAGGTTTTTTTTTTTTTCTTTTTATAGCAAACCTGTTATACTTGCCAATTCTGGGGTTTCTAAATCTGGAGAGTGTAAAATCTGGTGCATTTCTGCACAGGAACCAATCAGCTTCCAGGTTTTATTGGCAAAGCTTAACTGAACAAGCTGAAGTTAGAAGCTGATTGGCTGCCATGCACAGCTGCACCAGATTCTGAGTGCACCAGCTTTAGTAAATCTCCCCGTGTGTAATCGTTTTGCACAGAGCAGTCCCGATTCTCTCCACAACCCCCCCCCATCGCTCCTGGCTCCTCCCCCTTGACCAGTGCCCCCAGTAGCAAGCGACTTGCTATGGGGGCACTGGTGCGTGCTCACTCCGGAGCCCCACTCTATGGATCCATAGGATATGTAGAGCTGCGCCCCTGCTCCCTCCTCATTGACTCACTGGATGTGATTGACTGCTGTGTCTCAGCCAATGGGGAGAGAGACCTGGGACAGCTGAGGCTCCCGTGCACAGCGCTGGATCGAGATCGGGCTCACCTGAGTATTGGGGGTGCTGTGGGGGAAACCGCACACAGAAATTTTTTTTTTTTTTTTTACCTTAAAAAAAAAAAAACCTTCATCCTGCACAACCATTTTTAAATGTTTGCTGTGTAAGTACCTGAATGTGATCTGGTAATGAGCCTCTTGCAGTCCCTGTACAGCAGGGCTGAAGTGTGAGAGAAAGAAGCAGTCAAGGAAAACAATCAGTTCATGTGGTGACATGAAGCATGCCGTTAGGAGGAGAGAACAGAGTGACAGAGATGAATGCATCACTGTGCTGCTTTTGCTTTCTGCCGATTAAATAGATACCCAACATATCGCTTGAGCCTGGGATATGGCAACTAACTTTGCTATAGGTGATGCAGGTCATCATTTTATTTCAATGGCTTTTATTGAATAGTTTAACAAAGGAAAAAAGACATAAGTAAAAAAAAAAAATCATTATCAATGACCAACGATCCATCGTATATACAGATAGAAACAACAAAGTTTGCTGCAACAATTGGCAGTTAGGACAAGACATAAATCGTGGCCAATTCGAGATCAAGTATATCTCACCTTGCCAGCCTAGAATATACAATGCAAAGCAGTAAAAACAACCAAGGAAAGAGTAGAAAGAAAAGGCACAGAGAGGTATTGGATCCACGGGTTCCATTGTCATCGGATTTGTTCGATTTATTGTGTAGGACACAGGGGAGTTTGTCGTTAATCATCATCCAATTAACTTTCTTTTTAACCATTTGCTGACCGCAGATAGCTGAATGGCGGCTTCACTGCGGCCGGCCAGTTCTGGGAGGGCGTCATATGATGTCCTACGGACACAGCTGATCACATGATGTGGTAAAAGGCCAATCACAGCTGCCTTTTACCACGTGATCAGCCGCGTCCAATGACGCAGCAGATCACCGGGAAATGCAGTTGCCGGTTATCGGCTGCACTTTCAGCGTGAGGAAAGTACTGCCGATAACCGGCAGTTGTCAGAGGAGGTATCGACACCGATCATCAGGGCACTGATGATCAGTGCCGCCCACCTGTGCCCATCAGTGCCACCTATCAGTGCCCATCATTGTTGCATATCAGTGCCCACCATTGTTGCATATCAGTGCTGCCTATCAGTGCCCATCATTGTTGCCTACCAGTGCCGTCTATCAGTGCCCATCATTGTTGCCTATCAGTGCCCATCATTGTTGCCTATCAGTGCCCATCATTGTTGCCTATCAGTGCCCATCATTGTTGCCTGTCAGTGCCTATCAGTGCCGTCTATCAGTGCCCATCATTGTTGCCTATCAGTGCCGTCTATCAGTGCCCATCATTGTTGCCTATCAGTGCCCATCATTGTTGCCTATCAGTGCCCATCATTGTTGCCTATCAGTGCCCATCATTGTTGCCTATCAGTGCCCATCATTGTTGCCTATCAGTGCCGTCTATCAGTGCCCATCATTGTTGCCTATCAGTGCCCATCATTGTTGCCTATCAGTGCCCATCATTGTTGCCTATCAGTGCCCATCATTGTTGCCTATCAGTGCCGTCTATCAGTGCCCATCATTGTTGCCTATCAGTGCCCATCATTGTTACCTATCAGTGCCCATCATTGTTTCCTATCAGTGCCGTCTATCAGTGCCCATCATTGTTGCCTATCAGTGCCGTCTATCAGTGCCCATCATTGTTGCCTATCAGTGCCCATCATTGTTACCTATCAGTGCCCATCATTGTTTCCTATCAGTGCCGTCTATCAGTGCCCATCATTGTTGCCTATCAGTGCCCATCATTGTTGCCTATCAGTGCCCATCATTGTTGCCTATCAGTGCCCATCATTGTTGCATATCAGTACCGTCTATCAGTGCCCATCATTCTTGCCTATCAGTGCCGTCTATCAGTGCCCATCATTGTTGCCTATCAGTGCCCATCATTGTTGCCTATCATTGTTGCCTATCAGTGCCCATCATTGTTGCCTATCAGTGCCCATCATTGTTACCTATCAGTGCCCATCATTGTTACCTATCAGTGCCCATCATTGTTTCCTATCAGTGCCCATCATTGTTTCCTATCAGTGCCGTCTATCAGTGCCCATCATTGTTGCCTATCAGTGCCCATCATTGTTTCCTATCAGTACCGCCTATCAGTGCCCATCATTGTTGCCTATCAGTGCCCATCATTGTTTCCTATCAGTGCCGTCTATCAGTGCCCATCATTGTTGCCTATCAGTGCCCATCATTGTTGCATATCTGTGCTGCCTATCAGTGCCTGTCAGTGCTGCCTATCAGTGCAGCCTCATCAAAGGAGAAAAAAATTACCTTTTTGCAAAAATTTGTAATAGAAACAAAGAAAAACTTGTTTTGTTTTTTTTTCAGAATTTTTGCTCTTTTTTTGTTTACAGCGCAAAAAATAAACCCCCCAGCGGCGAGTACATACCAGTAAAAGAAAGCTCTATTTGTGTGAAAAGTGCTAAAAGTTTAATATGGGTACAGTGTTGCATGACCGCGCAATTGTCATTAAAAGTACAACAACGCTGAAAGATGAAGATTGGCCTGGGCAGGAAGGGGTATAAGTGCCCGGTAGGGAAGGGGTTAACATAGTCAAGTGGAATGACCGATTGCCGCCAATGTCTAGATATAGCAATCCTCGCTGCCAGAAACATATAGGAAATCAATTTTATGAGATTTCTTGGGAACATTATCTGAAAATTTGTGAGAGCGCCGCCTCCGGGGATCTGCGAATATTTATACCCGTCACTGAGATTACTAAATTGAACATTCGAATCCAAAATCTAGTCACTGCATTGCCACCAGATGGGAAACATAGACCCGACCTGGCCATATCGCAGAGGCAGATGGATGTATCTTTGCCATCCGGGGATGTACCAGATACCATCTCAGCAAAGATTTATAATTTGCGTCAATTAAAGTATTATTGATAAAAATGTTAGACGTTGCCAAGGTGATATCTTGCCAGTCCGGCAGGTCATCATTTTTAGAGGTAACCACGACCAATGACCTTGGCATTATTGGTCTCACTCTGCTGTGCACAGCTGGATGTAAAATACAGCGCAATCCAAGTTTTTGTATGTAAGCGCCACTGACGTGTGCATTTATGTTAGTGTGGGGAGCAGTTTAACTCCTTGGTGCTCGCTGTACCCATACTGTATATGCAGGCTGTCGGCTGGTGGGCCTTAACAGCGAGAGGCCACATGTATGTGTGTACCTAAAGATAAGCAGAACAGCTGAGAGTGTGCGCTGGGGGATAACGGAAAGCTCCCGATCTCTACTTGTGATTGGCAGCTCTCTGATCACGTGACCGCCATGACAGCCACGGGAGCTCTCTGATCATGTGACCACCGTGACAGCCACGGGAGCTCTCTGATCATGTGATACCCACGAGAGCTGTCTGATCATGTGACCGCCGTGACAGCCACAGGAGCTCTCTGATCATGTGACCATTGTGACAGCCATGGGAGCTCTCTGATCATGTGATCGTCGTGACAGCCACAGGAGCTCTCTGATCCTGTGACAGCCACGGGAGCTCTCTGATCATGTGACCACCGTGACAGCCACGGGAGCTCTCTGATCATGTGATTGTCGTGACAGCCACGGGCGCTCTCTGATCCTGCGACAGCCGCGGGAGCTCTCTGATCCTGCGACAGCCGCGGGAGCTCTCTGATCCTGCGACAGCCGCGGGAGCTCTCTGATCCTGCGACAGCCGCGGGAGCTCTCTGATCCTGCGACAGCCGCGGGAGCTCTCTGATCCTGCGACAGCCGCGGGAGCTCTCTGATCCTGCGACAGCCGCGGGAGCTCTCTGATCCTGCGACAGCCGCGGGAGCTCTCTGATCCTGCGACTGCCGCGGGAGCTCTCTGATCCTGCGACTGCCGCGGGAGCTCTCTGATCCTGCGACTGCCGCGGGAGCTCTCTGATCCTGCGACTGCCGCGGGAGCTCTCTGATCCTGCGACTGCCGCGGGAGCTCTCTGA
This sequence comes from Staurois parvus, assembly GCF_062004578.1. NCBI lineage: Eukaryota > Metazoa > Chordata > Amphibia > Anura > Ranidae > Staurois > Staurois parvus. The sequence continues at coordinate 73,444 of NW_028320807.1, forward strand.
TCCTGTGACCGACGTGACAGCCACCATAAGACATACTTTGCACTCCCATACTTTAATTGTGCGTGTAAACCTTTTTTTACACTGTTGAGGCATGGAAGGTTTTGGAAGAATTTACTGGGCCCTGGTCTCAATAAGGTTGAGGCCCCGTTCACATTATCACGAGTGTTCCGGCTACACGATTTTTAAAGCGTGATTTTTAGGCGATTCTCCATGTCGCATAGGGCAGTCCATTCACTTGAATGGGCTGCTCTATGTTCATTTGCTACCCGAAATAAAGCTCCTGTATCTTTTTCGGGTGACAATCTTCACTCAGTTTGTAATGGCGCAGTAAAATGGCTTTGTATATTGTAACATTAACCGTTCCCTTCACTAGAAATACCTAAACTGAAAAAATTTGGAGGCACGTCCCTGTAACTTTTGACTGTATAGCGTTCTCGTTGCCTATAGCAACTCTGACCTACAAAGCCATTCACAATGTCGCCCCAAACTACATAACTGACCTGATACCCAAATACCACCCTACCCGTCCCCTCCGCTCCTCACAGGACCTCCTACTCTCTAGCTCCCTGGTCTCCCACGCCCGATTGCAGAACTTCTCCAGGACTTCCCCCATCTTCTGGAACTCCCTACCCCAATCCATCAGACTGTCACCTACCCTCCTCACCTTCAGGCGCACCCTGAAAACCCTCCTCTTCAGGGAAGCCTACCCCAACCTGACCTCACCTATCAACTAACCTCCTCCACTCCTCCCACCACTCCATCCCCCGCAGCCATCTCCTCCTGTACCACTATCCCCTCCCTCCTAGATTGTAAGCTCGAAAGAGCAGGGCCCTCGATCCCCTCGTGTATTGTATTGTTACTGTCTTGTCTCATGTTCTGTCCCCCTTGATACTGTACAGCGCTGAGCATACCCTTTGGTGCTATATAAATACTGTATAATAATAATTTTTGCTTTCACACTCTGTTGCTTTGTATTAAACCCAAAGCCACAAATCTGACAAATTTTAAAGCTTGGCATGTTTGGTATCCATTTGCTCGACGTTCTCTTATATTTTACCAAAGAGTTGGGCATTATGGTAGGTTTTTGTGCATTATGATTCTTTAAAGTGTATTTTTTTTAAATTGCGCTTGAGAAACCACTACTCAAACACCATGTGACATAAAAAAATGTCAACACCCACCATTTTATTCTCTAGGGCCTCTGATAAATAAATATATATATGTGTTTTAGGGGTTCTAAGTAATTTTCTATAAAACAAACACTGATTTTTACAGTGTCAAAAAAAGGCCTGGTCTTATAAATAAAATTGTGAAAATGGTGTTACTATCAAGAACGCGTCTTCTTGACCCCTTCATGCCGACGTCACACGAATATGTGGCCTCACAGAACTGGGCTTTTTTCCGTGGGGGCGGATATTTGCGTACCTGTTTTTCTGCTGGGAACACGCTCCACACAAAGACTGGGGTGTCACTGAAAGCGTCGGGTCCCGTTCTAACGATCGGCGCCGTGACTCACGATTCTGGGTCACATGATCGCTGTGATAGCCTCTGGTTGGCTATCACAGTGATCAGTCACTGTACCTGTTTCTCTATGAATGGAGGAGAGAGATGCATTGTATCTCTCTAAGGCTAGGTTCATATCTGTGCAGGTGGTGCGGCTGCGGATCCGCACAAAAATCCATGGATCCGATGGACTTATTGCACAGGTGGCCACCTATCACGGGACCACGCTTGGAGTCACTGAGCTCCTGAGAGCGACCCATTCTTTCACCAATGATTGTAGAAGCCGTCTGCATGCCTAGGAGATGATTTTATACACCTGTGTCCATGGAGGGGATTGGAGCACCTGAATCACATGATTGGGAGGGGATTGGAACACTTGAATCACATGATTGGGAGGGGATTGGAACACCTGAATCACATGATTTGGAGGGGATTGGACCACCTGAATCACATGATCTGGAGGGCGGGGACAATACTTTTGGTGGTATAGTGTATATGTGGACACTCATCCTTTAGGCTAGGTTCACGTGTGCAGGCGGTGCGGCTGCGGATCCTCACGAAAATCCGTGCAGCCGCACCACCTGCAGAGGAATGTGGACCCACGGGGTGCGGGTGCATTTAGTTTCAATGGCACACCGCCTGCACTGGAAAACGCAGCCATATTGGGAACCTCGGCTGCGTTTTCAGAAGTGCAGGGACTTCTTCTCTGCGTGTCAAGGGGCACGGGAGTCCATTCAAATGAATGGGTTCTTGTGCCCGTGCAAAACGCGGCCCGCACGGCCGCATAGATGCGAAACTAGGGTAACTCCTGGCATAGTGGGAAAAAAAAATGTTTGTTAAAAAAAAAAAAAAAAAAAAAAAGAGATAAGTAAATATTAAAAAATAAAGAACAAATACCTAGATCAAGGTTTTCTCTAGTTCATTGCCAGGGTTAGTGTTTGGGTCAAGGTCAGGTTCAAAGGTCAGGGGTTTTTTTTGTTTTTTTTTCTTTTGTAAATTGGTATCCGTGTCAGTCAGTGTGCTTTAGGTAAAGAAAACTCCCAAAAAACAAAATGTGCACTTTCAGGGGCGGACTGACCATTCGGAAACTCAAGGGCCCGGGGTCAGTAGGGGGCCCCACGAGATGCCCCTGGTACCTTTCATAGGCTTTTTTGGGTGTGGCTTGAGTGTGGGCGAGGACACGGGCCCCATGATCCCCTATTGCCCAGGGGCCCCATGAGTTGTCAGTCCGCCCCTGCGCACTATTGTTTGTGGGCCGTACTATGGGTACAAACAACAAATAACACACATATATGGGATCGCTGCGATTGTCAAGAGCTGGAAAATGTATTTTGGGTTGTTCTTTGGTAGGTTATGGTAGTAACATACAGCTAAATAAAAAAAAAATTTTCTTTTTTTTTTTTCACTATTTTGGGCTAGTTTTTCCTTTGATAATAAAAAAAAAAAATCAAGAGATATCCATTACCATTTACCAGCAAATGAAAGCCCAATTTGTCCTGATAAAAAAAACCGTGGTATAATCCACCCGGATGTACAAAGTAGTTGCGGTGATATTGACAGTTTTACGAACGCGCGTCAACGGTGCAAAATTGTTCTTAGGCATTAACATTTTGTTTCACCCTTTAGGTGTGAAGGGGTTAACGGCACTCCGTAGATTTCTGCCACAGCCCATAGAAAATAGAGCCTCACATGGGTGTGGCTTGAGTGTGGGCGAGGACACGGGCCCCATGATCTCCTATTGCCCAGGGGCCCCATGAGTTGTCAGTCGGCCCCTGTGCACTATTGTTTGTGTGCCCGTACTACGGGTACAAACAACAAATAACACACACATATATGGGATCGCTGCGGTTGCAAGAGCTGGAAAATGTATTTTGGGTTGTTCTTTGGTAGGTTATGGTAGTAACATACAACAAAATTTAAAAAAAATATATATTTTTTTTTTTTTTTACTATTTTGGGCTAGTTTTTCCTTTTGATAATAATAATAAAAAAAAAAAAAAAAAACGAGATATCCATTACCATTTACCAGCAAATGAAAGCCCAATTTGTCCTGAAAAAAACAAACGTATAATCCACCCGGATGTATAAAGTAGTTGCGGTGATACGTGCGGTTTTTACGAACGCGTGTCAACGGTGCAAAATTGTTCTTAGGCATTAACATTTTGTTTTACCCTTTAGGTGTGAAGGGGTTAACGGCGCTCCGTAGATTTCTGCCTCAGCCCGTAGAAAATAAAGCCTCACATCGAAACGCACCGCAAGCGCCAAGTGTAACTAAACAGTTGTTTTCGTTCGTAACGTATTAGTTAAAATATATCATAATTGCTGCGCGGTCCAGCGTCGTGGTAAACGCACCGTGACCTCATTTCCATTGTTGATGGGTGATGTTTGGATACGGTTTAACCTATTTGTCACACTTTTTTTTTTTTTTTATGATCAGTTCGGAGCCTCGAATGTCGGAGTCCCGGGCCAAATTCCATCATACAGTATATAAAATTTTAATTGCTCTGAATGGCTTGTTTATGATCTTGCCACTTGTTGTAAGTGATGGGAAGGAGAAGCCGAAGACGAATGTGTTGAATCAATTTCGGGTGGATGTATGGAGTCTGCATAACCGGAGCCGGGTGATGACATGCGCTGCGCTAGTCACATGAGGTCAGCTTGCAGTGGCCGAGGGAACGGAACATTTGACAATCGTCTGGCGCTGACAAGCAGGCAGTAAATGAGGTTTTTGTTCATATGTCGGAGATGTACAGACTGTAAAGTATGTGTCCTGTTATCACCGAGGAAGTGCAGTAGCTCTTTAGAATTGTGCCGACCAGTTGTGCTTCCCGTTCCACGCTTCCCGTAATTTAATGGTTATCTGGTGGCACCTTTGGGAGTTTTATAGCGGACGGCGATGAGAGATGTTCCGTATCCTGTCACGGCTCCTTCTCGGGTCTCTTGCTAATTGTGAGAATTGAATCTGTTGTACAAAAGACGATCTGTCCTCATTTTTAATGATTTCACTCTTGCAGGGAAACTGTAATCCACTTTACAGTTTGTAATACGGCGATGTTTAGCTGAAAGCAAACTTCGACATTGCATAGTTACATAGTTAGTCTGGCTGAAAAAAAAAAGACAGTTACATAGTTAGTCTGGCTGAAAAAAAAAGACATAGTTACATAGTTAGTCTGGCTGAAAAAAGACAGTTACATAGTTAGTCTGGCTGAAAAAAAGACAGTTACATAGTTAGTCTGGCTGAAAAAAAGACATAGTTACATAGTCTGGCTGAACAAAAGACATAGTTACATAGTTTGGCTGAAAAAAAGACATAGTTACATAGCCTGGCTGAAAAAAAAGACATAGTTACATAGTCTGGCTGAGAAAAAAGACATAGTTACATAGTCTGGCTGAAAAAAAAGACATAGTTACATAGTCTGGCTGAAAAAAAAGACATAGTTACATAGTCTGGCTGAAAAAAAAGACATAGTTACACAGTCTGGCTGAGAAAAAAGACAGTTACATAGTCTGGCTGAACAAAAGACAGTTGCATAGTTTGGCTGAAAAAAAGACACAGTTACATAGTTAGTCTGGCTGAAAAAAAGACATAGTTACATAGTTCGGCTGAAAAAAAGACAGTTACATAGTCTGGCTGAAAAAAAAGACATAGTTACATAGTTAGTCTGGCTGAAAAAAGACAGTTACATAGCTAGTCTGGCTGAAAAAGACAGTTACATAGTTAGTCTGGCTGAAAAAAAAAGACATAGTTACATTGTTAGTCTGGCTGAAAAAAAAAGGACATAGTTAGTCTGGCTGAAAAAAAAGACATAGTTACATAGTTCGGCTGAAAAAAAGACAGTTACATAGTTAGTCTGGCTGAAAAAAAGACATGGTTACATAGTTAGTCTGGCTGAAAAAAGACAAACGTCCATCCAGTTCAACCATAAACAAAAAGTGTTACAATCCTACACCCACAGTTGATCCAGAGGAAGGAAAAAAACCCAGCAAAGCACGATCCAATTTGCTCCTGCAGGGAAAAAATTCCTTCCTGATCCCCCGAGAGGCAATCAGATATTCCCTGGATCAACTTCCCCTATAAATGTTACATCCAGTTATATTCTGTGTATCCAAGAAAGAATCCAGGACTTTCCTACAGCAATCCACTGAGCTGGTCACAACCAACTCTTGAGGGAGTCTATTCCACATTCTCACAGCTCTTACTGTGAAGAAACCTTTCCGTGTTTGGAGATTAAATCTCTTTTCCTCCAGACGTAAAGAGCGCCCCCTTGTCCTCTGTGATGACCACCATTGATTCCCCCCGATCCTTCTCCACCATTGATTCCCCCAGATCCTTCTCCACCATTGATTCCCCCCGATCCTTCTCCCCCATTGATTCCCCCCGATCCTTCTCCACCATTGATTCCCCCCGATCCTTCTCCACCATTGATTCCCCCCGATCCTTCTCCACCACTGATTCCCCCCGATCCTTCTCCACCATTGATTCCCCCCGATCCTTCTCCACCATTGATTCCCCCCGATCCTTCTCCACCATTGACCCCCCCAGATCCTTCTCCACCTTTTGATTTCCCCCCGATCCTTCTCCACCATTGATTCCCCCCGATCCTTCTCCACCATTGATTCCCCCCGATCCTTCTCCACCATTGATTTCCCCCAGATCCTTCTCCGCCATTGATTCCCCCCGATCCTTCTCCACCATTGATTCCCCCCGATCCTTCTCCACCATTGATTCCCCCCGATCCTTCTCCACCACTGATTCCCCCCAGATCCTTCTCCGCCATTGATTCCCCCAGATCCTTCTCCGCCATTGATTCCCCCAGATCCTTCTCCGCCATTGATTCCCCCCAGATCCTTCTCCACCATTGATTCCCCCCAGATCCTTCTCCACCATTGATTCCCCCAGATCCTTCTCCACTATTGACCCCTCCAGATCCTTCTCCACCATTGACCCCTCCCTCCAGATCCTTCTCCACCATTGACCCCTCCCTCCAGATCCTTCTCCACCATTGACCCCTCCCTCCAGATCCTTCTCCACCATTGACCCCTCCCTCCAGATCCTTCTCCACCATTGACCCCCCCTCCAGATCCTTCTCCACCATTGACCCCCCCCTCCAGATCCTTCTCCACCATTGACCCCCCCCTCCAGATCCTTCTCCACCATTGACCCCCCCCCCTCCAGATCCTTCTCCACTATTGACCCCCCCCAGATCCTTCTCCACCATTGACCCCCCCCCCCCAGTTGCACCCCCCCCCCCAGTATGTATGATGCATATTCTTAGCCCCCAAGTGCAGAACCTTACATTTATCACCGTTAACCCTCATTGGCCCCATAGTCCCCCAATTACACAGAGCATTGAGGTCGGCTTGTAAATTGGAGACATCCTGTAAGGACGATATTCCCGGCACAGCTTGGTGTCATCTGCAAAGACTGGAATGGGATTTATAACCCCCGACCCTATATTGTTTATACATATATTAAAAAGTAAGGGTCCCAACACTGAACCTTGGGGTACCCCACTAATAACACTGAACCTTGAGGTACCTCACTACTAACACTGAACTTTGAGGTACCCCACTACTAACACTGAACCTTGGGGTACCCCACTACTAACACTGAACCTTGAGGTATCCCACTACTAACACTGAACCTTGGGGTACCCCACTGATAACACTGAACCTTGAGGTACCCCACTAATAACACTGAACCCTGAGGTACCCCACTACTAACACTGAACCCTGAGGTACCCCACTAATAACACTGAACCTTGAGGTACCCCACTAATAACACTGAACCTTGAGGTACCCCACTACTAACACTGAACCTTGAGGTACCCCACTACTAACACTGAACCTTGAGGTACCCCACTAATAACACTGAACCTTGAGGTACCCCACTAATAACACTGAACCCTGAGGTACCCCACTAATAACACTGAACCCTGAGGTACCCCACTAATAACACTGAACCTTGGGGTACCCCACTAATAACACTGAACCTTGAGGTACCCCACTAATAACACTGCACCCTGAGGTTCCCCACTAATAACACTGAACCTTGGGGTACCCCACTAATAACACTGAACCTTGAGGTACCCCACTAATAACACTGAACCTTGAGGTACCCCACTAATAACACTGCACCCTGAGGTTCCCCACTACTAACACTGAACCTTGGGGTACCCCACTAATAACACTGAACCTTGGGGTACCCCACTAATAACACTGAACCTTGAGGTACCCCACTAATAACACTGAACCTTGAGGTACCCCACTAATAACACTGAACCTTGGGGTACCCCACTAATAACACTGAACCTTGAGGTACCCCACTAATAACACTGAACCTTGGGGTACCCCACTAATAACACTGAACCTTGAGGTACCCCACTAATAACACTGAACCTTGGGGTACCCCACTAATAACACTGAACCTTGAGGTACCCCACTAATAACACTGAACCTTGGGGTACCCCACTGACACTCCTAGACCATTCAGAGTATGAATGATTAACCACGATCTTTCCATTAGCCGGTTAAACCATTGAGATATGGGTGCACTCGGTGCTCAGACTAGTAGTCCCTTTCATGTGTATATCCGGGTATTTTCTCTATGGAACACTCACAGGGCACGAGTCACAATGTATCATTTCTTAAAGGAGAAGTACAGGCAAAGCTCTCTTGGCTATACTTCTGTGGATCACAGGCGTGCAGTTCGTTCTTCACTCCTGTGACCCATTTTCAGCTGACAGCAGATTGAAGCCTGCTGTCGCCTGACGTAACTCAGCCGGTCCAGACTGGGGAAACATATCCCGATTTTAAAGTCGGGATCCACCCAAGAGTCTGGAGCGGCACCTGGATCAGCCTCTCGGCAATCCATTGAGAGCTTGAGCCAGCCTCTCCCTCCTCTTCACAGCCTAGCGCTCCAGCGGTCATGTGAATTCTCACTAAGGCTCCGTTCACACCCGCAGTTTGCTTTTTCTCCGTTCTGCAGTGCTTTTCGCAGTTCGTTTTGCGTTTTTCTACACGTGTTTTTGAAGCCTGCTGTCGCCTGACGTAACTCAAACGGTCCAGGCTGGGGAAACATATCCTGACTTTAAAGTCTGGATCCACCCAAGAGTCTGGAGCGGCACCTGGCTCAGCCTATCAGCGATCTGCTGAGAGCTTGAGCCAGCCTCTCCCTCCTCTTCGCAGCCTAGCGCTCCAGTGAGCGCAAGGGAGGGCAGAGCAGACAGCGATGACTGACAGGCACCACTCTCTGCTCCGAGTGGCTGTGAGAACGCAGCGGTCATGTGAATTCTCACACTAAGGCTCCGTTCACACCCGCAGTTTGCTTTTTGTTCGTTCTGCAGTGCTTTTTGCAGTTCGTTTTGCGTTTTTTTTTTTTTCTACATGTGTTTTTGACGCATTTTGCTCTTTTTTTTTTTTTTTTTTGCTGGGCAGAAGAGAAATGCAAAACGTGCCAAAAATGCACTACCATGCATTTCAGCAGATTCTCCATTGAACTCTATTGTAGCTAAAAGCGCTGATTTTTGCTTCGAAAAAAAGGCCCGACCTTTTCCGAAAACCGCAGCAGCTCAAAAAAGCACAGATGTGAACGTGTCCCATAGGAAACCATGTTACATGGACTGTAGTGAGTTTCTGCAAAAAGCAGTAACAAACGCACTGGTGTGAACGGAGCCGTACAGCCGGCGGGGGACAGATGCAGCATCCACCTAGGTAAGTATGATTTTAAACTTTTCCTTCTCTTTTACGGCACGCTGCATTATAGAATAGATTACCCTCAACATTTTATTTTCCTATTGTACTACTTGTGGGGGGGGTAATGAAGATTTTTTTTTTTTCTTTTTTTACACTGATTGCTTATACAGCCTTTATGGGTGTAAAAGCAATCATTTCTCCTTCTCAATGGCTGCATTCTTGCAGCCATTGAGAACTACTGAGTGAGCTGTGATTGGTCACAGCTTGTCACATGGTACAAGGCTGTTGTGAATAGCCCTGTACCATGTGACCTCTGTGATCATTCACAGATTTCACACGTAGTAAAGAATGATGTCCGGAAGCGACATCTTGTTTACCACTATTCATGTGATCACTGATTGGCCAATCAATGATCACATGATCGGGACCTCGTACAGAGGCCCGACACAGTGATCCGGAGGACACAGCGGGCACCGATCGCAGGGGAGCACGTACAGGCTATGAATGCGGGGTGACGTTTAGAGACGTCAACCCGCTTCAGCAGCGCTCCCATCTGGCTGTTTATCTACATGGGCCGGACGGGAAGTGGTTATAGGCAGCTCCGTTCCCCTTTGTCCATATTACGTTCACATTGTTTGGTATCTGATACAAATGGTTCAATCTATGTTTCCTTAAGACATCTAATCAGATTCAAACTTTTATTGTCCCATGCAGTGGAAGACTCTAATTAGCTGCAACACGGACTGTCTGAGACAATAGCCCCCCCCCCCCCCTTCCTATTTCCCAGACACTTGGATATACGAGGCCCAGCCTAACAGGCTTTGTCTACGAAGGAATTTCCCAGTTGTTGGAGTGACATTCCAGCGTTGGACATAAGTCCTCCAGGCTCGGTTACCTGTCCGTGGGCTGTGTGCGCAGCAGATCCCTGGCAGCACGTGCTGGTGTAGGCGGTGTGTATTTCTGGCCCGCCGTCAGAACTCCACATGACCCCCAGAAGATTTCATTAAGGTTTTGCCAGCATGGCATCTGTGTCAGGATAGATTTACTTTCCAGCTGTAAACAGGTTGCAAAATTAACTCGTTTCAGACAGCTGCTGACTTCATGTCAGTGTCTACTCTCCGCTTACTCTCAAGTACAGTAAATCCGCAGTCCGCGGGGAGCCATCGCTGGGCATTAATGGGACAGCTTCCTTCACAAGAGTTAATGCTCTCCTAAGACATACTAAGAGGAGTATCTCACAAAGGCAGGAGTAGGGGCTGTGCTCAGAGCCTTGCGGGTGACACTGACCTCAGCTGAACACTGTTACAGGGGCAGGAAGACGATATCTAAACCGTGTCTATGGACCAACAGTGTCTATGGACCAACAGTGTCTATGGACCAACAGTGTCTATGGACCAACAGTGTCTATGGACCAACAGTGTCTATGGACCAACAGTGTCTATGGACCAACAGTGTCTATGGACCAACCGTGTCTATGGACCAACCGTGTCTATGGACCAACCGTGTCTATGGACCAACCGTGTCTATGGACCAACCGTGTCTATGGACCAACCGTGTCTATGGTCCAACCGTGTCTATGGTCCAACCGTGTCTATGGTCCAACAATGTCTATGGTCCAACAATGTCTATGGTCCAGAGTTTTCTTAGTTTTCAGTAATGAATGCTTTTGCATTTTATATCTATGGTCCAACAGTGTCTATGGTCCAACAGTGTCTATGGTCCAACAGTGTCTATGGTCCAACAATGTCTATGGTCCAGAGTTTTCTTAGTTTTCAGTAATGAATGCTTTTCCATTTTATATCTATGGTCCAACAGTGTCTATGGTCCAACAGTGTCTATGGTCCAACAGTGTCTATGGTCCAGAGTTTCTTAGTTTTCAGTAATGAATGCTTTTCCATTTTATATCTATGATTCAACAGTGTCTATGGTCCAACAGTGTCTATGATCTAACAGTGTCTATGGTCCAGAGTTTTCTTCGTTTTGAGTAATGAATGCTTTTTCCATTTTTAACTTGTTGCGGAGATCTCTCTTTCACTTACTTTGGAAAGGGTGCCTCATTTTCGGTTGTGCCTATCCAACAGGAAGTAAGGAACCTTTTCCAAAATAAGTGGGAATTGGAAAGGCTTGAGAAAGAGTCGTTACTGCCTTGAAATGCGTAGCTACGTCCCCCCACATGCCTCCAGAGTCTGATGTCTCTGCTGAGGTTCCCATGATGTCAAACCTTTGACAGCTCGGCTTCCATGCTTTGGCTTACACTCTCCACTGGGGCTCACCACCGGTTCACACCTATGCGGCCGTGCGGGCCGCGTTTTGCACGGGCACGAGAGCCCATTTATTTGAATGGACTCCCATGCCCGTGACACGCAGGGAAGAAGTCCCTGTACTTCTTTGGAAAACGCAGCCGAGATTCCCAGTACGGTTGCGTTTTTCAGTGCGGGCGGCGTGGCATTAGAACTAATGGCACCCACCCGTGGGTCCGCAATATTACATAATTAGTGACAGGTCCTCTTTATGGAGAGATATGGGGTCAATGAGACATAATTAGTGACGGGTCCTCTTTATGGAGAGATATGGGGGGTCAATGAGACATAATTAGTGACAGGTCCTCTTTATGGAGAGATATGGGGTCAATGAGACATAATTAGTGACAGGTCCTCTTTATGGAGAGATATGGGGGGTCAATGAGACATAATTAATGACAGGTCCTCTATGGAGAGATGTGGGGTCAATAAGACCTAGTTAGTGACAGGTCCTCTTTATGGAGAGATATGGGGTCAATGAGACATAATTAGTGACAGGTCCTCTTTATGGAGAGATATGGGGGGTCAATGAGATATAATTAGTGACAGGTCCTCTTTATGGAGAGATATGGGGGGTCAATGAGACATAATTAGTGGCAGGTCCTCTTTATGGAGAGATATGGGGTCAATGAGACATAATTAGTGACAGGTCCTCTTTATGGAGAGATATGGGGGGGTCAATGAGATATAATTAGTGACAGGTCCTCTTTATGGAGAGATATGGGGTCAATGAGACATAATTAGTGACAGGTCCTCTTTATGGAGAGATATGGGGGGTCAATAAGACCTAGTTAGTGACAGGTCCTCTTTATGGAGAGATATGGGGGGTCAATGAGACATAATTAGTGGCAGCTCCTCTTTATGGAGAGATATGGGGGGTCAATGAGACATAATTAGTGGCAGCTCCTCTTTATGGAGAGATGTGGGGGGTCAATGAGACATAATTAGTGACAGGTCCTCTTTATGGAGAGATGTGGGGGGTCAATGAGACATAATTAGTGACAGGTCCTCTTTATGGAGAGATGTGGGGGGTCAATGAGACATAATTAGTGACAGGTCCTCTTTATGGAGAGATGTGGGGGGTCAATGAGACATAATTAGTGGCAGCTCCTCTTTATGGAGAGATGTGGGGGGTCAATAAGACCCCACCTCTCTCCTCTACAATGTAAAGCATTGAATCAAAAAAAAACATCGATCTATCTCTAGGATGGACTCTGCCAGTATGCAGTGTTGCTAATGGTAACCGGTTGTTCGTCCAAAAATGCTGTCAGAACCAACTCTCTCCTCTCCCATTGGGTTCTGGTCTTGTGAATGGCAGCACACAGGTGGACATAATGATGGTCAGGTGATCTGCAAGGTGATCTTCAGGAGATCACCTGACCATCGTTATATCCACCTGTGTGCTGCCATTCACAAGACCAGAACCCAATGGGAGAGGAGAGAGTTGGTTCTGACAGCATTTTTGGACGAACAACCGGTTACCATTAGCAACACTGCATACTGGCAGAGTCCCAAAAGCACAAACGTCCATCCTAGAGAGCCGTGGTCACGGGATGATGGTGTAAGTCCATGTGGGGTGCAGTGGGGCACCTGTCTGTACTCGGAGTTCACAGTCAAGAATCGCAGCACTTTGTACTTCACTTACTGGGACTGGTCAGTCTGTATCGGTGTCTATATTGTGTTTTAGATCTTGTCACAGAGCCCTTCATATTTGCACTATGAATGCGCGGTCCGTATTGTATTCATTTCCATATTCCTTCCCAGCTTGGTTGTGGTGGACCATGTGACCATCTCTGGCCACAAACACTGGGGGACATCCATTCTACATTCCCAAGTAATCTTTAGGATGTTTGTATCTCATTTTATCTTTTTTGATGCTCTAGAGCAGAGGTGTATTTTGTTACACGGGGATCTATTGTTGCCGGGGTGTATTTTGTTACACGGGGATCTATTGTTGCCGGGGGGTATTTTGTTACACGGGGATCTATTGTTGCCGGGGGGTATTTTGTTACACGGGGATCTATTGTTGCCAGGGTGGTACTTTGTTACACGGGGATCTATTGTTGCCGTGGTGATACTTTGTTACACGGGGATCTATTGTTGCCGTGGTGGTACTTTGTTACACGGGGATCTATTGTTGCCAGGGTGGTACTTTGTTACACAGGGATCTATTGTTGCCGTGGTGATACTTTGTTACACGGGGATCTATTGTTGCCGTGGTGGTACTTTGTTACACGGGGATCTATTGTTGCCGTGGTGTATTTTGTTACACGGGGATCTATTGTTGCCGTGGTGTATTTTGTTACACGGGGGTCTATTGTTGCCAGGGTGGTACTTTGTTACACAGGGATCTATTGTTGCCGTGGTGATACTTTGTTACACGGGGATCTATTGTTGCCGTGGTGTATTTTGTTACACGGGGATCTATTGTTGCCGTGGTGTATTTTGTTACACGGGGGTCTATTGTTGCCAGGGTGGTACTTTGTTACACAGGGATCTATTGTTGCCGTGGTGATACTTTGTTACACGGGGATCTATTGTTGCTGTGGTGGTACTTTGT
>NW_028320807.1:92500-156284 GCF_062004578.1 Staurois parvus
GGGATAGATCTGAATATTGATCAATCCTGAAGTACTGATGGCCAATCTAATTTCTTGAGGTCCAAGAATGTCAGAACAGTACAGATATCCCCCAAATGTCAGAACAGGACAGATATCCCCCCAAATGTCAGGACAGGACAGATATCCCCCTAAATGTCAGAACAGGACAGATATCCCCCAAATGTCAGGACAGGACAGATATCCCCCCAAATGTCAGGACAGGACAGATATCCCCCAAATGTCAGGACAGTACAGATATCCCCCAAATGTCAGGACAGGACAGATATCCCCCCAAATGTCAGGACAGGACAGATATCCCCCCAAATGTCAGGACAGGACAGATATCCCCCCAAATGTCAGGACAGGACAGATATCCCCCCAAATGTCAGGACAGGACAGATATCCCCCCAAATGTCAGGACAGGACAGATATCCCCCCAAATGTCAGGACAGGACAGATATCCCCCAAATGTCAGGACAGGACAGATATCCCCCCAAATGTCAGGACAGGACAGATATCCCCCCAAATGTCAGAACAGGACAGATATCCCCCCAAATGTCAGGACAGATATCCCCCCAAATGTCAGGACAGGACAGATATCCCCCCAAATGTCAGGACAGATATCCCCCCAAATGTCAGGACAGATATCCCCCAAATGTCAGGACAGGACAGATATCCTCCAAATGTCAGGACAGTACAGATATCCCCCAAATGTCAGGACAGATATCCCCCAAATGTCAGGACAGTACAGATATCCCCCAAATGTCAGGACAGATATCCCCCAAATGTCAGGACAGATATCCCCCAAATGTCAGGACAGATATCCTCCAAATGTCAGGACAGGACAGATATCCTCCAAATGTCAGGACAGGACAGTTATCCCCCAAATGTCAGGACAGATATCCCCCAAATGTCAGGACAGATATCCCCCAAATGTCAGGACAGATATCCTCCAAATGTCAGGACAGTACAGATATCCCCCAAATGTCAGGACAGGACAGATATCCCCCAAATGTCAGGACAGATATCCCCCAAATGTCAGGACAGATATCCTCCAAATGTCAGGACAGTACAGATATCCCCCAAATGTCAGGACAGATATCCCCCAAATGTCAGAACAGTACAGATATCCCCCAAATGACCCCTTTTTGCAGAGTAGACAGTCTGACGTACTTCATAAGAGGCATGGCAAGTTTTTTGAAGTTGTATTTTTTTTTGTCATAATTTTTCAGAAAATTAAAAAATTAAAAGATAAGTTTCACAATTTTTTTTTTTTACATATTGTCACCAGTGCAGTACAGCGTCATATAACTGGCATGGCGGTGATCAGGGACACTGACGGTATAAAAAAAATATATACCGGTGTGTATATATATATATATTTTTTTATTATTTTTTATTAATTTTTTTTTTCATATTTCACTATGACCAAAGTAGTACAATGTTACCATAGTAACATTGTACTACTTTGGGGAAGTGATCAGTATTTTTTTTTTTTTTACACAATTTGCTTATAGCAAAGAATTAATTTGCTATAAGCAAGCATTTACCTGAATGGAATCGATTCATTCAGGGTTTGTTTTTTTTTTTTTTTCTTGTGCTTAGCTGTGATTTGGCCACAGCTAATCACATGACATGTGCATGTGATTAGCTGTGATCATTCACAGCTAGACACTAGTATACAATGGATGGCATGAATGAAGCCATCCATTGTATACAACTGTCATGTGACCTGCTGTGATTGGTCACAGCAGGTCACATGGTACCGGCAACGGGGGCCGATACTCAGATCTGTCATTGGCCGTGTCCGAGGTACACGGCCGGTGACATATCGCGCCGCTGCGCGGCTCTGCAGGAGCGCAATCTGCGCATGTGCGGGAGGACGCCATATGGCGTCCACCCGGAACGCTGATGACATTTGCTGGCCGCCATTCAGCCATAGGGCGGGCGGCAAATGGTTAAAAAACAGCCACTTACCTGTCCCTCGGTCCCGTGGTGTGTCCCCCGCAGCCAGTTTTACCGGCCGTCCTGTATTCCTGGAGGCCGGCATCCTCAGTGTGGGCACCCGGCTGTGAAGCCGCAAGCTGTCACAGCCGGGTGCCCACACTGAAGATGTGCGAGAAGCGCTGCGCTTCATGAATGGTCCTGTAGTCTTCTGGGACCTGTCACGTGTCCCAAAAGACTACAGGGAGGGAGGGAGGGCACCTTCCGGTTGCCTAGGCGATTGGACCAGAAGTGGGAGCGGATACCTGTCAAATTCGGATACCCGCCCCCCAAAGGTGCCAATCCTTAATGGCGAGCGGGGGAGCAGTCCTTTAAAGCAGAACTTCCCCTTTTGGGTGGAGCTCCGCTTTAACTTGCAGGGGGAGGGTCTCTCCCTCTCTCTCTCCTCAAAGGAGAGAGGCAGCAGGGGGAACCACTGGCTCCTGCTGCTGTCAGTCAAATCCTGTGAGCAGAGGGGGGCCTAGGTGATCCAACCAGAAGTGGAAGCTGGTACCTGTCAAATTTGGATACCCGCCCCCCAAAGGTGCCAATCCTTAATGGTGAGCGGGGGAGCAGTCCTTAAAGCGGAACTTCCCCTTTTGGGTGGAGCTCCGCTTTAATGCAGGGTGGATTTGCCTTAGGGGGTCGGCTAATTTGCGTATTCGCATCCCTCGCCGTTTTTGAAACCGAGACAACATGAACTGGTCCCATTTTCGAGATGTAATCGACCCCAGCCATTCGTAGCGGTAGATCTTGTTTAGACCAGAGCGGTTCTTTAACCTTTAACCTTCCCGGCTTCTGTAGCGGCGAGTGGAGTGTGAGGACGGCGCTCCGCGTACCGCGCTGAACTACGTCCCCAGCGTGCGGAGCAGATGTCGCTCTAACGTTCAGCCTTGATTGCCGTTAATGTATTAATGACAGGCACCGATTTAGCATGAAATTAACTTGGATGTTTTCCATCCCAGCAAGGCAGTCATTAACCTTCTGTGCAAAGCTTCCGTCGCAGCCGCTGCGCGCCGCGCCCCCAGGAATAATCCATTGTAATTGCGAAGGGCCGATCGACCGAGATGCTTTTGTGTTGAGGAATGCGCAGGGATTAATCCTCCGAAATCCCACGCTGACAGACGCAGCTATGTAAAGGGGCCCTGTGACCCAGTCAAGTCTGGGACACGATTTGACAGTCACTTGAGAAGCCGGGTTCTGTAGAAGTGACTCTTGTACGGTGAAAATCGCCATTCGCTCGCACCTGCCGCGGCCCGTCAAGCGGCGAGACTCGGTTGTATCAGTGGCAAGGGGGGGGGGGGGGGGGGGCGCTCATCACATTGCTGTCTCAATATTTTATATTTCTCAGCTGTTTTTTTTTTTTCTGCGAGGCTATTTTAGCAGAGTACTGGCTTCCTTTATTGCTGTCTGTGCAAAGCAGCAGCTGGAAGCTTCCTCTGGGGGGCAATTATACGAGGATACCTGCCTCCTCGGGGGGGGGGGGGCAATTGTTATACGAGGATACCTGCCTCCTCGGGGGGCGATTGTTATACGAGGATACCTGCCTCCTCGGGGGGCGATTGTTATACGAGGATACCTGCCTCCTCGGGGGGGGCGATTGTTATACGAGGATACCTGCCTCCTGGGGGGGCAATTGTTATGCGAGAATACCTGCCTCCTGGGGGGGCAATTGTTATACGAGGATACCTGCCTCCTGGGGGGGCAATTGTTGTACGAGGATACCTGCCTCCTGGGGGGGCAATTGTTATACGAGGATACCTGCCTCCTGGGGGGGCAATTGTTATACGAGGATACCTGCCTCCTTGGGGGGGGGGTGATTGTTATACGAGGATACCTGCCTCCTGGGGGGGCAATTGTTATACGAGGATACCTGCCTCCTGGGGGGGCAATTGTTATACGAGGATACCTGCCTCCTTGGGGGGGGGGGGTAATTGTTATACGAGGATACCTGCCTCCTTGGGGGGGGGGTGATTGTTATACGAGGATACCTGCCTCGGGGGGGGGGGGGTGATTGTTATACGAGGATACCTGCCTCCTTGGGGGGGGGGGGGGGTGATTGTTATACGAGGATACCTGCCTCCTTGGGGGGGGGGGTGATTGTTATACGAGGATACCTGCCTCCTCGGGGGGCGATTGTTATACGAGGATACCTGCCTCCTCGGGGGGGGGGCGATTGTTATACGAGGATACCTGCCTCCTGGGGGGGCAATTGTTATGCGAGAATACCTGCCTCCTGGGGGGGCAATTGTTATACGAGGATACCTGCCTCCTGGGGGGGCAATTGTTGTACGAGGATACCTGCCTCCTGGGGGGGCAATTGTTATACGAGGATACCTGCCTCCTGGGGGGGCAATTGTTATACGAGGATACCTGCCTCCTTGGGGGGGGGGGGGTAATTGTTATACGAGGATACCTGCCTCCTTGGGGGGGGGGTGATTGTTATACGAGGATACCTGCCTCGGGGGGGGGGGGTGATTGTTATACGAGGATACCTGCCTCCTTGGGGGGGGGGGGGGTGATTGTTATACGAGGATACCTGCCTCCTTGGGGGGGGGGGGTGATTGTTATACGAGGATACCTGCCTCCTGGGGGGGCAATTGTTATACGAGGATACCTGCCTCCTTGGGGGGGGGGTGATTGTTATACGAGGATACCTGCCTCCTTGGGGGGGGGGGTGATTGTTATACGAGGATACCTGCCTCCCTGAGCAAGGCTCATTTAACCCTTTATTTTATGTACCATTGGCTAGCGTCTTTTGGATCGATTGTGTTGGGTGCAATGGTGAGATGTTTGGGGCAGTCAGTCCCATTCTTTGTTTCATTGTCAGAGGTGTCTTTAGAAAAATTGCAGCTTAAAGTGGTTGTAAGTCCTGACATATACCCAGTGAAGTGCCTGGCCTCAGGTGATGGAGATAAAACAAATCCTCCTGCATAAGTTGTACCTGTTTATCTACAACCCTCTTCTATACACCCATTCAAAATCCAGATTCAGTCCTCATGCACACTGGATGTTTTTACAGCGGCTGTTTTTGGCTTTTGACGTTTTTTTTTTTTTCTACAGCCAGTAAACCCCCTTCAGCATTCATTGGCCATTGGTGTTCATTGGCCATCGCCAAATTGAAAAAACAAAACAACCTGTATAGGTTCATCCCTAATGAAAAGTAAATAAAAACACTGTTGTTGGCCGGTGATGTATGCCGGGTTCCATTGTTTGGTTCCTATACCAGAATAGCTCACAGTGAAGGTTATGCCATTGGCATTGGAGTACAATGAATACGGGCAGCAAATGCATCCTAACAATTCTCGGTCTTATTCCCTGCGGTATTTCCCATAGTCCTCTCTGGCCTGGGTTGGGACCCTATTAATGAAACCTAAACCACGAAGCACCGGTTGAAACGTCTGCTTTAAATTGTGGCATTCAAGCTATGCAGCTGTTGAGGTCGTAGAGATTGGGTGACTGTGTGGGCTGCTTACTCCCGTTCGTTCCCCAGTGACCCCGGGCAATTCCCCGTGTATAGTCTACATACAGTCTTCAGAGGATATAGACCAGGGGTGGCGAACACGCGGCTCCCGGCCAAAATGAATGCGGCTCTTTGCCTCTTATCATATTTTGTATACTGTGGCTCTTTGCCAAGTTTCATCTTTCTTTGGGGAGGTGGGGAGCGGGTACCTGAATTGGACAGGTACCCGCTCTTACTTCTTTGTTCTTTGATCTTACCTGTTCCTCTATCCAGCGGCGCGCTGTCTTCCCGGCTTCTGTAGTGTGGGCACTGGGCATGACAGCCGGGTGCCAAGTGCGCATGCGCAAGAAGCGGTGCTTTTTGTGAATGGTAAGGCGGCACCTGGGACACATGACAGATCCCAGAAGCCGCCGGACCAATCACAAAGCGCAAGTGCTTCTCGCTCATGCGCACTGGGCACCCGGCTGTCATGTCGAGCGCCATTACAGAAGCCGGGAAGACAGCGCGCAGCTGGATCGAGGAACAGGTAAGATCAAAGAAAAACTCTGCGGAAGTAAGAGCGGGTACCTGTCAAATTCAGGTACCCGCTCCCCACCTCCCCAAAGGTCAGCAGTCATCTGTACTGTCCGCAGTCTCTGGTCGTCCCTGTGCTGTCCGCAGTCTCTGGTCGTCCCTGTGCTGTCCGCAGTCTCTGGTCGTCCCTGTGCTGTCCGCAGTCTCTGGTCGTCCCTGTGCTGTCCGCAGTCTCTGGTCGTCCCTGTGCTGTCCGCAGTCTCTGGTCGTCCCTGTGCTGTCCGCAGTCTCTGGTCATCCCTCTGCTGTCCGCAGTCTCTGGTCGTCCCTCTGCTGTCCGCAGTCTCTGGTCGTCCCTCTGCTGTCCGCAGTCTCTGGTCGTCCCTGTGCTGTCCGCAGTCTCTGGTCGTCCCTGTGCTGTCCGCAGTCTCTGGTCGTCCCTGTGCTGTCCGCAGTCTCTGGTCGTCCCTGTGCTGTCCGCAGTCTCTGGTCGTCCCTGTGCTGTCCGCAGTCTCTGGTCGTCCCTGTGCTGTCCGCAGTCTCTGGTCGTCCCTGTGCTGTCCGCAGTCTCTGGTCGTCCCTGTGCTGTCCGCAGTCTCTGGTCATCCCTGTGCTGTCCGCAGTCTCTGGTCATCCCTGTGCTGTCCGCAGTCTCTGGTCATCCCTGTGCTGTCCGCAGTCTCTGGTCGTCCCTGTGCTGTCCGCAGTCTTGATGTCAACAGACCGATGCTGTGCTCATGGAAGGGGGGCCTGTCCTGTGGTACTGTTCACCAACAAAAAACATCCATTGCAATATCTGTACTTTGTGAAATTGATGGTAACATCTTTGGGAAATTATAAGTCAAACCTGTCAGAATGGCTGAATGTATTGTCATGGAAATTTTCTATTACAGGTTGTCCTTTAAATGTGTCATATATGAGTGTTATTCATATGTCTCTCCTGTGGCTTAATTAAAGCTCTGAAGGCTGCAATTGGGCCATGCGCATTTACAATGTATATATATTACAGTACTCAGCTCGGTAATGGATGAGATGGCAGATCTGCGCTTATAGACTGGCGTGTATGCCACCACGGCATTCAATGCGAATGCCGCCGGCGGTAGGCCGCGGGCCTGTATCCACATATCAGCAGCATAGTACCACATGGACTTCGTATGGCCAGGCGCCGGGCAGTGCGAACTCCGCGTGTAGGCTCATGTATATCTCTACAAGCCGCTACCGACCTGAACTGTATCTGGATGGATGTGTTTTAATAAAGATCGTATGGGACCCATTCAGATACAGACTGGCACTGTTTAATCTAGGGGATGCTTGTACAGACAATGAACATACTGCTGGAACAGATAGCATGTAAATAATGGGAAACTCGCCCTGCAGAGAGAGCTTACGGGGGAGGGCAGGAAAAACTGGTTTAACTGGTTTTAGTAAGAGGGAACGTTACACTCCGAGCAGGATGGACATTCTCGTGTATGGACACTCCCTATACATTGTTCTGTGGGAGGGGATTGACTTGGCCCCCGTGCGGAGGGGAGTGTGTTTTTGGTAAGAGAATAAAACAGAAGTCTGGGGTTAGAGCCAGGCAGAGTGGATTCCAACACCAACCTGAGAGTGTCGTCTGATCATTCCTGGATCACGGGAGCTCCATTTTCCCCACATATCAAAAGAGCTAAACCTTTGCACACCAGTTGGAGGCGCAGGAATCGTGGAGCTAAGCTGCAGTCGCGGTAAGCGAACTTCACACAGCTTTATGGGGGATTGCTGCGCATCCAGCTGCGGGTACTCATGGTAAGGAGAAATTCGTTGAAAGCGAATTTCCAAGACCGTGTATAAACACCGCCCAACTGTCTTCCCTTTGTCCTCCGCCTTCCATAGACATCCCCTTCTTTTTCATCTTCTCAGATGAGCTGTGGACCTCCTCCACCATCTGTGCTGTACCTTGACCTAGGAGGTTCCTGTCCTCTTTACTGCGTTAGCAGGTCTACCTACAGCAATCCAAAAGATAAGCAAACGAAACCAGCGCTCCAGTCTTCATACAACCAAGGAGATGCCAAAATGCCAACCGAAGAGGTGCTGCCCTTCTAAGATCGGGAAATCTGACCACTAGTGGAAAAGAACAGACAAGGGCGCACTCTCATCGTGCATTACCGTGGTAGAACACGTATTTATGAAATAAAAAGAGGATATATATACTCACAAACCAACGTGATTAAAAGCAGTATAAGTGGTCCACAAAGACAGTCACAATACATCTGTGTCTAATGATGCGGAAAAGCTGACACGTTTCGGGAGCTGAACCCCCTTCCTCAGAGCTAGCTCGATGAGAGTGCGCCCTTGTCTGTTCTTTTCTACCTCCAGCAATGCATTAACCACTTGACCTCAAAGGTTTACCCCCTTCATGACCAGGGCAAATTTTTTTTTTTGCTATTCAGCACTGTGCTACTTTAACTGGCAATTTCATGTATACTTTTATTCACACAAATAGAGCTTTCTTTTGATGGTATTTGATCGCCACTGGGGTTGTTTTTATTTTTTATTATATAAACAAAAAAAGGACCAAAAATACTTTGTTATAAAACATTTCCAATTAAAAAAAAAAAAAAAATGTTTATATATATTTGTATAGCAAAAAAAAATCCTAGTGGTGAATAAATGCCACCAAAATAAAGTTTAATCTGTCTCAAAAAAATGCTAAAAAATTCATATGGGTACAGTGTTGCATGACCGCGCAATTGTCATTCAAAGTGTGATAGCGCTGAAAGCTCAAAATTGGCCCAGAAAGGAGGGGGGGAAAGTGTCCGGACTGGAAGGGGGGGAAAGTGTCCGGACTGGAAGGGGGGAAAGTGTCCGGACAGGAAGGGGGGGAAAGTGTCCGGACAGGAAGGGGGGGAAAGTGTCCGGACTGGAAGGGGGGGAAAGTGTCCGGACTGGAAGGGGGGGAAAGTGTCCGGACTGGAAGGGGGGAAAGTGTCCGGACTGGAAGGGGGGGAAAGTGTCCGGACTGGAAGGGGGGGGAAAGTGTCCGGACAGGAAGGGGGGGAAGTGTCCGGACTGGAAGGGGGGGAAAGTGTCCGGACTGGAAGGGGGGGAAAGTGTCCGGACTGGAAGGGGGGAAAGTGTCCGGACTGGAAGGGGGGAAAGTGTCCGGACTGGAAGGGGGGGAAAGTGTCCGACTGGAAGGGGGGGAAAGTGTCCGGACTGGAAGGGGGGGAAAGTGTCCGGACTGGAAGGGGGGGAAAGTGTCCGGACTGGAAGGGGGGGAAAGTGTCCGGACTGGAAGGGGGGGAAAGTGTCCGGACTGGAAGGGGGGGAAAGTGTCCGGACTGGAAGGGGGGGAAAGTGTCCGGACTGGAAGGGGGGGAAAGTGTCCGGACTGGAAGGGGGGGAAAGTGTCCGGAATGGAAGGGGGGGAAAGTGTCCGGACTGGAAGGGGGGGAAAGCGTCCGGACTGGAAGGGGGGGAAAGCGTCCGGACTGGAAGGGGGGGAAAGCGTCCGGACTGGAAGGGGGGGAAAGCGTCCGGACTGGAAGGGGGGGAAAGCGTCCGGACTGGAAGGGGGGGAAAGCGTCCGGACTGGAAGGGGGGGAAAGCGTCCGGACTGGGAAGGGGGGGAAAGCGTCCGGACTGGAAGGGGGGAAAGCGTCCGGACTGGAAGGGGGGGGAAGCGTCCGGACTGGAAGGGGGGGGGGAAGTGTCCGGACAGGAAGTGGTTAAATAATATACATAATTTGTGTCTGTTTAGATCTGCCACCAAATTTCCCTCTACAGCCATTAGGAATGGAGGAAGTGTACCCCAAATCTCTCCGTTCATTTACTATCCGCCATAAAACATTTCGGATTTGCTCATCTCTTGTTAGGAGGTGTGGAGAATATTTTGTGGCGTTTTTTTTAAAGTGGTTGTAAAGGCTGAAGGTTTTTTTTTACCTACATGCATGAAGGTAAAAAACCTGTGTGCAGCATCCCCCTCCAGCCCCCTCAATACTTACCTGAGCCTCATCGAGATCCAGCAATGTGCACGACAGCCTCGGCTATCCCGAGACTCCCTCTTCTCATTGGCTGAGACAACAGTGGGAGCCATTGGCTCCTGCTGCTGTCACTCACAGCAAGTTAGCCAGTGAGAAGAGAGAGGGGAATGGGCCGAGTCACGGCTCCGTGTGTGAATGGACACACGGAGCAGCGGGTGCCCCCTTAGCAAGCTGGTTGCTGTAGGGGCACCTGAGAGGAGGGAGGGGCCAGGAGAGCCTGGGGGGGGGACCCGAAAAGGAGGATCTGCACTGCTCTGTGCAAAACCACTGCACACAGCAGGTAAGTATAGACATGTTATTTATGTATTTTTATTTATTTTTTCAATGCCTTTAGAATCACTTCAAGTAAATACATTTTGTGCCGCTTGTCAATCGTTTTGCTAACATTCGTCTCCTTTCCATCTCCAGCTCCGGATAACTTTGTGGTCGCTAGTGCGAAGTCCGTGTCCTACATCAAGTTCCCCAAAGCTTGTCAGAAGGGTGAGTCGGAGATTGTCATATTCATGTACACACCATACAGGTTAGTATGAACTTTGGGCAACTTTTAGGGTTCATTGGCACTTGCAGTGCCCTCTGAAGAGCAATTTGCAATACAGAGGGCATTTGACAGATGTGAGGAAGCGCTATGTCTCCTCCTCACCGCTTGATGTAACCCTGTAAATGCCCCAGCGATGCAGCCCCGTACGCCTGCCGCAGTCCCATTTGGCAACGGTAAAGCCGGCCATACACGGGTCAAATTCCGAAAGAATTTTCTTTCGAAAATCTTTTCAAAGAATTTTCTTTCGAAAATCTTTTCAAAGAATTTTCTTTTCGAAAATCTTTTCAAAGAATTTTCTTTCGAATTTCGCACCATTAGTGGGCCACAACTTTGGGCGACTTTTAGAGTTCTTTGGCACTTGCAGTGCCCTCTGAAGAGCAATTTGCAATACAGAGAGCATTTGACAGGTGAGGAGGCACTATGTCAAAGAATTTTCTTTCGAGAAAAAACTTTTGAAAGAATTTTATTTTGAAAAATCTTTTCCAAGAATTTTCTTTCCAATTTGTCACCATTAGTGGGCCACAGAAACGGATGATTTTCATGTAACCATCGAATTTGAGTGATCAGGCATGTTGGCAATTTTTTGAAAAACGAACAAATTTCGAATCAATGATGGGAGAATCGTGCGAGAAATGTAAATGAAAAAGAAATAAGCCTGAGTTGTGACCTGGAAGGAAAGAAAATTCTTGGCCACGAATTTCTTTTCTGTAGCAACAGGAGGTGAAATTGAAGGCTTGGTTGGTTGAATTTCTAAATCAGTGGTGGCGCCATCGGATTACAAAACGCACGATTTGCTAAAGAAAATTCCTTCGGAATTCGATTCATGTATGGCCTGCATAACGCCTGCGACATGCTGATTAATTTTTGCTGCCACCGCACAGCAAATGCCCTTTTGACATAACAAAAAAATGCAAAAATCATCAATCTACTCTCTAGACCAGGGTTTCTCAATTAGGATTCCTCCAGGTTGCCAGGGGTTCCTTGAGCAATGAGCAATTTTTGCCTCTCAGGTAAGTTCCCACTGACACCAAATAATCTTTTTAGCAATCTGTAAGGGGGTAATTCTTCCCAATGAACACAAGTGTACGGAGCATTCTTCCCAATGACCACAAATGTAAGGAGCATTCTTCCCAATGACCACAAGTGTGAGGAGAATTATTCCCAATGAACACAAGTGTACGGAGCATTCTTCCCAATGACCACAAGTGTGAGGAGCATTCTTCGCATTGAACACAAGTGTGAGGAGCATTCTTCGCATTGAACACAAGTGTGAGGAGCATTCTTCGCATTGAACACAAGTGTGAGGAGCATTCTTCCCAATGACCACAAGTGTGAGGAGCATTCTTCCCAATGACCACAAGTGTAAGGAGCATTCTTCCCAGTGACCACAAGTGTGAGGAGCATTCTTCCCAATGACCACAAGTGTGAGGAGCATACTTCCCAATGACCACAAGTGTGAGGAGCATACTTCCCAATGGACCACAAGTGTGAGGAGCATTCTTTCCAATGACCACAATTGTGAGGAGCATTCTTCCCAATGACCACAAGTGTGAGGAGCATTCTTCCCAATGAGCACAAGTGTGAGGAGCATTCTTCCCAATGAGCACAAGTGTGAGGAGCATTCTTCCCAATGAGCACAAGTGTGAGGAGCATTCTTCCCAATGACCACAAGTGTGAGGAGCATTCTTCCCAATGACCACAAGTGTGAGGAGCATTCTTCCCAATGACCACAAGTGTGAGGAGCATTCTTCCAATGAACACAAGTGTGAGGAGCATTCTTCCCAATGACCACAAGTGTGAGGAGAATTCTTCCCAATGACCACAAGTGTGAGGAGCATTCTTCCCAATGACCACAAGTGTGAGGAGCATTCTTCCAATGAACACAAGTGTGAGGAGCATTCTTCCCAATGAACACAAGTGTGAGGAGCATTCTTCCCAATGAACACAAGTGTGAGGAGCATTCTTCCAATGAACACAAGTGTGAGGAGCATTCTTCCCACCGACCATCACACTGATGTATCATGAATTGTGGATAAAGTCATTTTAGCTGGGATTCCCTGAGACCGGAAAGTTATGTCAAGGGTTCCTCTGCGTTAGAAAGGTTGAGAGAGGCTGCTCTAGGGCCTCTGCTTTAAAACATATATAACGTTTGGGGGGTTCGAAGACCTTTTCTAGCAAAAAAAATACCAATTTTTTAAAATGTAAACAAACAAAGCCAGAAATGGCTTATGAGCCATTATCCCCTACAGAAGGAGAAGGGACAATGGAAATTTAGTATCACTTTAAGTGTAAAGGTTAACATACAACTCCATAATAATACAAAAGCGTGTCGCGCTCCACTAATATAGGATAAAATATAATATAATATGCTCCAAAATATATAAACCATATTTAATTAAAAAAAAAAAAAAAATCTCAAATATAGTTTTTATAGCATACATAAGTGATCCTACTGCAAATCCGTGCTTATTTCCACTACACAATCCATGAAATATTAAATTATGTGTATCAAATTTTATAAAAATGTTTTTAATTAATTTATATAAAAATTATACAAAAAAAAGTCCACGCAGTGATTCGTTCTCCTCGTGCGCTCCTTCACCGGTGTGCGCTCACCTGATTTCTATGACCAAACCATTAAGTGAGGTCAAAAACAGCTTGTGTCCCTTTAAATGGACTTGTAGATGAATGGAGATCTATATCCCTGTCCCAGACGGATGGATGGATGAGTGGAGTATTTCCCTTTTTACAGCAGGGGGTCTGTTTTCCAGAGACCTAGCTTCCAGAAGTGCATGAACAGCTGGTTTCTTCAGGCAGCACACCCATCAGTCATAGGACCATGAAGGCCAGGATGATCTTAGATAGGGACGATGACACCAAGCAGCATGCAAACCGCAATGAGAAGTCCTGAGGAGTCGCCTCACAAAAGAGCCAGAGAAAATCGGCTAATAGTGTAGTACTTTATTAACCTCTTCACGCCGGCCGCACACAAATGTGCGGCCTCCCGGCGTCTGGGCCTAGACGCCGAGCGGCCGCACATTTACGTGCAATTAAAAAAGGACATATGTGACGAGAGCGCGCGCCCTGCCCGCTCCCAGCACGCATGTCCAGTACTCACGGAAAGGTCCCGATCTCTTTCGACCGGGACCTTTCCCGATCATGTGACCGCTGTGACGGCATGTCACGGCGGTCACATGACCCTAAACCCCACCTCCTGGCTTCTGGAACCCTTAAAGGGCCGGGAGGCGCCAGCGTGAAGGGGTTAAAGGTACAGAGTATCCACGTGGAGAGTACAAACAGTATAAAACAACTCACTAAGATGGCCTCCGGACCTTCGTGCGGCATGAAGTCAATGCGCTGGCTCCTTCTCTGACGTGTTTCGTGCGCACGCATGTTTTCAAAGGGATATGTCGTTTATAAAAGTAACCCGATCCATTGCATTGAAAACAATGGTATACAAATATTATTTTTTTTTTTATTTGCCCAGATACAAACAAAGATAAAACCTCTTAGATTGTAAGCTCTGAGGATCAGGGCTCTCCTAACCCTCTTGTATTGAACTGTATTGTCTCCCTTTATATTGTAGAGCGCTGAGCAAACCGTTGGCACTATATAAATCCTGTATAATAATAATAATTGGGTAGCACAGTGGCTAAACGGTTAGCACTTCCACCTGGCAGTACTGGGGTCGTTGGTTCGAATCCCAACCAGGGCACCACCTGCCTGGAGTTTGCATGTTCTCCCTGTGCCTGCGTGGGTTTCCTCCGGGTACTCCGGTTTCATCCCACACTCCAAAGACATGCTGGTAGGTGAATTGGATCCTGTCTAAATTGTCCTTTGTATATGAATGTGAGTTAGGGACGTTAGATTATACGCCCCTTGAGGGTTAGGGACTGATGTGAATGTACAATATATATGTAAAGCGCTGCGTAAATGGACAGCTATATAAGTACCTGAAATAAATAAATAATTGGATTTTACACCATTTATGCATTTTTGGTTGCCAGCTCCTTGTTTTGTGAATAAAGCGCTCGCCCTTTGCCACTGACACCCGGTGCTCCCCGTATAGTTTACTGCTGTATTCGCCTTCTGATGGCACGAAGGTGCTAGCTTCTGTTTGACCCCTGCTGACCTTTGACCCCACAGGCACAGCCTTCACCAAGGATGGACGGCACATGGCTCTAGCAGAGAGACGGGACTGCAAAGATTACATTAGCATATTTGTGTGCAATGACTGGCGCCTACTAAGGGTGAGAAATCCCGCGGTCCACACGTTGTGCTGTCTGTCTGTTCATTTAATACCTCTGTATCTTAGTACTTAGTTTGTAGAATTTACTACACTGCCTTCAGGGGGACTTTCCAGGATTCTTTCCGGGCAGTAAACAAGGTGGCTAAACATAGCGCGGCGATCTGAGACGCACGTTGTACCAGGCCATTATGTAAAGTGTGGGGTGGGGGGGGGTGACAGTACTCTGGTTATAAAGGGCACCTGTAGTGTTGGTATAAAAAAATGAACAAGAGGAAGGTAGGGACAATCCTTTTAATTCTAAAGATTTTAAAGGATAAGTTCACCTTTTAGAAAAAAATAATAAATGCACATTTTTTTTGCAAGTTAAAATTTATTATCTTTGTCTAAATCATTGCACCATTGATCAGTAGATCGCTGATGCCATGCAGGTCTCCTGCAGACCTGTCAGACTATCTGCTTGCCATATAAGATGTACGATCAAGCAGATATTCTGACAGGAAGAATAAATTAACCACCTCCTGTCCAGCCGTTGTATATAAATGGCCGGACGGTGGCAGTGCAGGGTCGGGTGGCCGTTTTATAAACACCCTCCCCGTCTGCTGCTTGTGCGCGCTCCCTGGGAGCACAGTGGAACACCGATCGTCGGACGGGGCCTCTCTGCGAGGTCCCGATCATGTGATCACTGATTGGCCAATCAATGATCACATGCAGAGTAGTAAGCAAGATGTCACTTCTGACATCATTGCTTACTACGTGTGAAATCTGTGAATGATCACAGAGGTCACATGGTACAGGGCCATTCACAACAGCCTTGTACCATGTGACAAGCTGTGACCAATCACAGCTCACACAGTATTTCTCAATGGCTGCTAGAATGCAGCAAGAGAGAAGGAGAAATGATTGCTTTTACAGCCTTTATGGGTGTAAAAAAAAAAAAAAATCTTCATCACCCCCCACCATGGTTACACTGCACTGCTAGGGTGACAGTATGTAAAAAAACCCCATAAATAATAATATAAAAAAATAAAATACAAATTTAAAAATTATAATTTTTGGTTATAAACTAATTTGGGTTATTTTTTTTTTTACTAAAAAGATAACGGAATACATTTTGGCCAAGATTTATGATGAAATATTTGTTATTTGCAAAATTTTATAAGAAAAACACTTTTTATTTCAAAATTTTTGGACATTTTCATTTACATAGCAAAAAAAATAAAAATCCCAGCGGTGCATAAATACCACCAAAATAAAGTTTATCTGTCTCAAAAAAATGCTAAAAAATTCATATGGGTACAGTGTTGCATGACCGCGCAATTGTCATTCAAAGTGTGATAGTGCTGAAAATTGGCCTGGACAGGAAGGGGGTAAAAGTGTCCGGACTGGAAGTGGTTAACCACCACAGCGCTTCACAGCGCCATGGTAGTTTGAGGACTAAAAGCTGACAGCCGCTAAGGCTGTCGGGACTTGTAGTCTCTCATTCACAGAGGACTGTGAATGAGTGACGCGGCCGTGTGGGTGGTGCCCCACACGGCCATTTTTTTTTTTTAAATCCCCCGCTAGCCGGGGGAGTGGGGGCCGGACTGATCCTAACATGTTACACCCTGAATATGGGTGTAACATGTAACAAACCTGTTACCAAAGGTGAACTTATCCTTTAAGGTACTTTAACCTCTTCACGCCGGCCGAACGCAAATGTGCGGCCTCCAGACGTCTGGGCCTAGACACCGAGCGGCCGCACATTTGTGTTCTATTAAAAAAGGACATGTGCTGAGAGCATGTGCCCTGCGTGCTCCCAGCACACATGTCCGGTACTCACGGAAAGGTCCCGATCTCCTCTTTCGATCAGGACCTTTCCCGATCATGTGACCATGTCACAGGACCCTAAACCCCGCCTTCTGAAACCCTTAAAGGGCCAGGTGTTAACCTCTTGAGCTGTGCAAGATTTGACCTCCTTCATGACCAGCCCATTTTTTTTCTATATAGCGCTGCGCTACTTTAACTGGTAATTGCGCGGTCATGCAGTGCTGTACCCAAACAAAATTTAAATCCTTTTTTTTTCACACAAATTGCTCTCATTTGTGATATACTTTTGGGGGCGGCGGCTGTGACAGTACTCTGGTTTTAAAGTGCACCTGTAGTGTTGGTATAAAAAAAACAAATTACAATCGGGTAGGCATGAACCTTTATTTCATTATAAAGATTTTAACCACTTGAGCTCCAGAAGATTTTACACCCTCAAGACCAGGACATTTTTTTTTTTCCTATACAGCACTGTGCTACTTTAACTAGTAATTGCACGGTCAGGCAGTGTTGTCCACGAACATTGTTGTTTTTTTTTTGGGGGGGGGGGGTTTGCACAAATAAAGCTGTTGGTGATCTTTTATCACCACTGGGTTTTTGTTTTATCCCTATCTAATCAAAATGAACATTTTGAAGGAAAAAAATAAAAACTGGCAGGGGTTCTAATCCCTTTCCACTCTGCCCAAAACTAAAAAAGAAGGTTTTGCCTTTCGTGTTTGTCACAAAAGAAAACAAAGTACATTTTTTTTTTTATTAAAATAACAAACACATTATACTTACCTGCTCTGTGTAACTCCTGGTTCACATATGTGCGGGCTGCGATTTACGTGGGCACGAGCCCTTTCGTTTGAATGGACTCCCATGCCTTGGGACACACAGGGAAGAAGTCCCTGCACTACTCGGGAAATTGCAGCCCGCATGAGAACCGAGGTTCCCAGTATGGTTTAGATTTCCAGTGCTGCCAATTTCCATTAGAATTAATGGCCCCCGCCTTCGGGTCCTGCACTCCTCTGTGTGCGTGGTGCGGCTGCAGGTATTGTGGGGGTCCCCCAGCGGCACCACCCACACAATTGTGAGAAGCTCACAGTGTGCGGTGACATCAGAGTAACCAATTCCATTACAAGAGAGGAACCTGTACAAGGTTGCATGCCGACGATCCCCGCAGGATGGTTCAGATCTGAGGATTGAGCATAATGGATCAGACTCCGATCCATTATGCTCCCTAATCCGCAGATCCCATCCATCCTACGGTGATTGTCGGCATGCAACCTATACAGGGTGACACCGGACCCCCTCCACGAAAAGGTAAGTTGTAAAGAAAGCCGACGATCCCCGCAGGATGGACGCCACTGCATCAGAACAACCAATTCTATTACAAGAGAGGAACCCGTACAAGTCTGCAAGACTGAAGGGAAGGCCGGAGTTCTGCTTTAAGATATCAGTGCAAAACTGTCTATTCTGCTGGTCTGCGGGCCTGGAGAATACTGAACTGTCTGCAAATATCGATTTTTGAAAAATGAGATCAGGATTGCTTCCCTCTCAAGCCCCACCGTCTAATGTCAGGGGTTTCGTCATCTTTCAGAAGCCCCTAATGATAACCGGCATAAGGGGTGTATGTGGGGGTCTCTATGATCCAACTTTCCGTGTTTCCATAGACAGAGGCTCTGGAGGGTAATCTATTCTATGGAATCGGTCTTCTCTGGTTTCCTGTAACTTCTGACTTAGACGAGGTGGTGATTGAAGCCTGATTGGAGGGTGTAGTGTGCCCAGGTCTTGTGTCACACATCCAGGCCCATGGATTGTTTGTGTCTGGAGTTAATGAGGCGGCATTTGCACTTGTGCTGTATGAGCTCCCTGGCCTCACTTACCCCAGCCAGCCAATATTGGCTTCCAGTTCTATCGAGGTCACAAGGAACACACCACTTATCCCAGCTGTCACAACACGTATTTAGAGCCGTCTGCTTGTATGTTGGACACTTTTCCTATCCTGTTTTGTTTATTTAAAAAAAAAAATATATATATATATAGATATGTGTGTGTATGTTATGTGTATATATATGTATGTGTACGTGTATATGTATATATGTGTATGTGTGTGTATATATATATGTGTGTGTGTGTATATATATATGTGTATGTATGTATGTGTATGTGTATATGTATGTATATATATATATATATATGATAGAGAGAGAGATGGGGGGAGAGAGGTGGGCAGAGAGAGAGAGATGGGGGGAGGATGGAGAGAGAGATGGGGGGGGGAGAGGGAGGGAGGGAGAGGGGGTGGAGAGAGAGGGAGAGATGGGGGGGAGATGGGGGGAGAGAGATGGGCAGAGAGGGAGATGGGGGGAGATGGAGGGAGAGAGAGAGAGAGAGAGAGAGAGAGAGAGAGAGAGAGAGAGAGGAGAGAGATGGATAGAGGGAGAGAGATGGATAGAGAGAGAGGGGGGGAGAGGGGGAGAGAGATGGAGGGAGAGGGAGGGAGGGAGGGAGAGAGAGGGAGAGAGACGGAGATGGAGATGGAGAGAGAGAGATGGAGAGAGAGAGATGGGGAGGGAGAGATGGGGAGGGAGAGATGGGGAGAGAGAGAGAGAGAGAGAGATGGATAGAGAGAGAGGGAGGGAGAGATGGAGAGAGAGAGGGAGGGAGAGATGGAGAGAGAGAGAGAGAGAGAGTGGGATGGATAGGATAGATATATGGATAGATTATATATAAATTTGGTGCTCAGATTACTTATTTGCAGCACTTCACTTTTCACAATAATTTGTTTGGGTAAAGCGTAAAACATTTCTTTTGACATCTCTGTACATACCATATGTGACCAAGTTGGAGATCACTGAGGAAGACGTTGCTACTTCAGTAATCTCCGCTAGCTTCCGGGTCCTGTGCTGAGCTGCCTGTCTGGCGCATGTGAACACAGGCGGTCGGCCATACAGCACGGGCGCCATTCAGAAAATGCTTTGAATTCTCTGAATACAAAGTGTTCTTTTGAATAGAGGAGGCGGGGAGCATGACATCACACCCCACCTGTCCACCTCATTCAGTCAGAGAATGCGTTGCGTTCATTGTGAAAACTCCAAGCATTCTCTGAATGGTGCCTGTGCCAAGCAGCCGACCTCCTGTGTTCCCAATGCATCAGGCCAGCAGTTCAGCACGGCTCCCAGAAATGAATGGAGATCCCAGGAGTAGCGGGATCGACTTCTACACTTGGATGCAAGTGTACATCACTGGAGTACCGGTGACTGCTACAGTCATTTCCAGCTTCCAGGAGCATTGGCCAGGTATGTCCTATTCATAGTTACATTGGTCCAAGCTGAAGCAATGTAATATGTATAACATGCCGATGCCTGGAATTCTTCTTTTATTAAATGCCTGGGCTCCACCATTGTTGGTTATTTTGCAGTATGATGGACAGATCAGGAGGACGGGTCTGATACACCTGAATGTGAACCTGTATTCCATTCTACAATTGGTGTAGCTGAAAGTAAACGTGTGTGATATAAATAACGGGCGCTGACCATAGCAGACCGGTGAGTTTATATTCTTTTTTTTTTCTCCGCAGCACTTTGAGACGGACACTCAGGACCTGACAGGCATAGAATGGGCCCCCAATGGCTGTGTGCTGGCTGTATGGGACTCCTGTCTGGAGGTATGGAAACCAAATCCTCTTGTTTACAAACACGTGGCATGACTGATCTGTCTGGTAATTGTTAGGACACGGCTGTGAGCCCCCAGACAAGATATTGCTGTGTCTTTGCATATCGCCAATGTGAGGAATGCTTCATTCTGTTACTAAAAACAAATGTAAACCCTAAACATGCGCTTCTCTTTTCACTCCCTACTTGGCCTGTTTTCTATACCATTTAAAGTGTTTTGTTATGTCTGTGCAGAAAAAAAACAGTTGATCCTGCCAGAAATCTAGTGAGCTTGTAAATTCTAATGCCTCTGCCACACTGAAATCTCAACCAGCATTATAATCCTCGCCCAGATTACCTCTGTTAACTACCTCCTCTCATGTTATGGGGGTGGAGAGAGGGGTAGGAGCTCTGTAGTCAGAATCAGGAGTGAGCAGCCAAAGACGATCATTCTCCTGCTTGTTAGATACAATAGGGTGAGTTGTCTCTTAGGACAGGAAACATGTTACTGGCAGGATCAGCAAAGGAAAGCCTAAAGATACCCACCTCACCGAAGCTGCAAGATAATAAAATTTTTGTTCTTGGGTTTAGGTACACATTAAAGTGGTTCTAAAAGCAGGATTTTATTTAATTTTTTTTTATTTTTACCTTTGTGAATTAGGGTAAAAAACCTTCTGCATGCAGCTCCCCCCCCCAACCCCCCATTATGCTTACCTGAGCCCAGTCTCGATCCAGTGATGTGAACAAGAGAAGTGGCTCTCTCCCCCCACGTTGGCTAAAAGGCATTGGCGGGGCCGAGCTGTGCTCTGTGTGTCTATGGACACAAAGCCAGGTGGCGAGCGAGCCTGCATGAGTGCCCCAGTATAAGCAGCTTGCTATGGTGGACACTTGGCAGGGGGAGGAGCCAGGAGCGCCAACAGGGAACCTGAGAAGACGAGGATCAGGGCTGCTCTGTGAGAAGCCATTACACAGAGCAGGTAAGTATAACATGTTATATTAAACACTTGCCGACCGCAGATAGCGGAATGACGGCTTCGCTGCGGCCGGCCAGCCAGTTCTGGGAGGGCGACATATGATGTCCTCCCAGAACGCGCCCTCCCGCGTGCACCTGGTGATCTTTGTGATCGCTGTATCCTACGGACACAGCTGATCACGTGATGTGGTAAAAGGCCATTCACAGCGGCCTTTTACCATGTTATCA
Organism: Staurois parvus; assembly: GCF_062004578.1. Taxonomy (NCBI): domain Eukaryota; kingdom Metazoa; phylum Chordata; class Amphibia; order Anura; family Ranidae; genus Staurois; species Staurois parvus. The sequence goes on from NW_028320807.1 coordinate 113,908, forward strand.
GCCGAGTCCAATGACACAGTAGATCACCGGTAAATGCAGTTGTTTGTTATCAGCTGCATTTTTCTCACGTTGTCACAGCGTGAGGAAAGTACTGCCGACAACTGGCAATTGTCAGAGAACGGATCGGCACCGATCATCGGTGCCCTGATGATCGGTGCCCAACAGTGCCGCCAGTCAGTGCCACCTATTAGTGCCCATCATTGTTGCCTATCAGTGCCCATCATTGTTGCATATCAGTGTCACCTCATCAGTGCTGCCTCTCAGTGCCCATAAGTGCTGCCTATCAGTGCGGCCTCATCAGTGCACATCAGTGAAAGAGAAAAATTACCTGTTTGCAAAATTTTATAATACAAAGAAAAAAAAATGTTTTTTTCAAAATGTTTGCTCTTTTTTTTTGTTTATAGCGCAAAAAAATAAAACACCCAGCGGCAAGTACATACCACCAAAAGAAAGCTCTATTTGTGTGAAAAAAATGATGAAAATGTCATATGGGTGCAGTGTTGCATGACCGCTCAATTGTCACTCAAAATGCGACAGCGCTGAAAGCTGAAAATTGGCCTGGGCAGGAAGGGGGTATAAGTGCCTGGTAGGCAAGTGATTAACCCCCCCGGTGGTATTCCTGAGTGTAGCTCCGGGTAAAGTTTCAGCACCACAAGCGGTATCCCCCCCCCCCCCCCCCGAGCTAAACTCGGGAATACACTGCAGCGTTGCTCCGGGATCACTTACCTTGTCCTTCGCTCCCGAGATGTCCCCCCTGCAGTGTCCCCTGTAATGTCCTCCGGCCGATGCCGGCATGTGTCTTCCGGGTTCCGTTCCCTGCGACATCGGGACGTACGGGGGACGGAACTGGCGGGAAATTCAAAAATGTGAAAGTGACATTCACTAAATACACTAAAATCACACAGTATTACATTCCTGTATCAAACCATTTCACATACATTTTGTCCCGAGTGCTTTGTCCGGCGCCCTGCCTGCATTGTTACTGTTCTTTCTGCCTGGAAACTGAGAAACGTCCATGGCGTCCAAAAAGCGTCCCTTTAGGTCAAAAGCAGTTTTAGACCGGCTAGAGAACAGCGATAGTAAATCAGAACCACTTGCAGAATTGAGTGATAATGATTCGTGGGGGAAATTCCTCATCAGACACTGAAAACGATTCTGCGACTGAGCTCAGCGATGTGCGAACTTGGCGCTCTATTTCACATTTCAGTGTTTTTGGTTTGATTATATTATTGAATTAAATGTATTATTATATTATTTTTTATGATAATTTAGTAAATTATATTTTATGATTTCGTGTTTCAAATTTTAACATCCCCGGGATGTTTACTAGACTCTTGTTCGGACAGATTTCAGTGAGTTATTCCTAAAAATTACAGCCTACAATAAAAAAAATACATATTTCCATGCAAAAAAATGTACCGCTTTGAGCACAGAAATACTGACATAATCAGACCGCTAGGGAGGCTAAAGAAAAAAAAGTTTACAGTCACTTTGGTTGTTTTTGGGGTGAAGTGAGATGCTTGCACGTTATCGTGGCAGCGTCAATGCCGCAAATTTTTGTCTAACACGTCGTTTGCTCCATTCTCCAGTACAAGGTGTTACTCTACTCTCTAGATGGACGCCTGCTGTCCAGCTACAGCGCCTACGAGTGGTCGTTGGGCATCAAGTCGGTGGTGTGGAGTCCCAGCAGCCAATTCCTGGCGGTTGGCAGCTACGACGAGAAGGCATGTACACAGACGTGACGAGATTTAGTTTTCCAGGATAAATCTCAAAGCATCATTAATCTTCTCTGGTTTTCCTCTATTAGGTTCGAATACTCAACCACGTTACATGGAAGCCAATCAAAGAGCTGGCACATTCCGCTACTATTTCCAACCCAAAGACAGTAAGTAGCCTGGGACGGGATGATCCGGGCCCTGCGGGGCCCCTGGGAGGGTCGGAGGCGGCTTCGTTTGAACTGGTCTTCCGTGCAGGGAGGCATTTAGATCCACAGCAGGGCAGGCGCTCGGATTTGACACATTGCCCAGTACAGCTCCTCCGTGACAGGATGAGGAATTCCTCCGCCGTGGGATTAGCACAACTGATAGATGCAGAGCTGTGTATTTATATGGGGATCATCAGCTGTTTTATGACTCCATTATTATAGCAGGCCCTGATTGTGACAGAAGCTGCGCACACACTGGACCAGGGGTAGGCAACCTGCGGCTCTCTAGCTGTTGTGGAACTACATTTCCCATGAGACACTGCAACATTACAAAACTGACAGTTACAGCTACGACTTGCAGAGGCATGATGGAACTTGTAGTCCCGCAACAGCTGGAGAGCCGCAGGTTGCCTACCCCTGCACTGGACCTTGCCATGTGGTGCACTGTGAAGGCACTGTATGCATCTGCAGTACCACATGCTGGCCTTTTCTTCATTCCCCCCCCCCCCCCGCCGATCCCATCAGCGGTTCTAAAGGCAAGACCTTTTTTTTTTTTTTTTTTTTTTTTTAACCTTCATGCAATCCCTGCATTAAGGTAAAAAAAATCCTAGTAGTTGTATTGCTCCCCGCCTCCCTATATACTTACCTGCGTTCCTTCTCAGTCCAGCACTGTGCCCGTCTGCAGAGGTACTGATCTCTGCTTCTCTCCTCACTGGACACAGATGCCTCAGTGAAATCCATTGACTCTTGCTGCTGTCAGCCAAATACTGAGAGGGCAGGGCCGAGCTGGGCTGTGTTTATCTATGGACGCACACAGCCCACCTTGGGAATGAGTGTGTCCCAATAGCAAGCAGCTTGCTATGGAGGCACACACAGAAGAGGAGGAGCCTAGAGCATCGGCGGGGGACCCCAGAAAAGAATTCTTCAGTGGAATTCATTGGCTCTTGCTGCTGTCAGCCAAATACTGAGGGGGCAGGGCTGAGCTGGGCTGTGTGTGTCTATGGAAGCAAACAGCCCACCTTGGGAACGAGTGTGTCCCAATAGCAAGCAGCTTACTATGGAGGCACACACAGAAGAGGAGGAGCCTAGAGCATCGGCGGGGGACCCCAGAAAAGAATTCTTCAGTGGAATTCATTGGCTCTTGCTGCTGTCAGCCAAATACTGAGGGGGCAGGGCTGAGCTGGGCTGTGTGTGTCTATGGAAGCAAACAGCCCACCTTGGGAACGAGTGTGTCCCAATAGCAAGCAGCTTACTATGGAGGCACACACAGAAGAGGAGTAGCCGAGAGCATTGGCGAGGGACCCCAGAAAATAATGGAATCTATTGGCTCTTGCAGGTGTGCTCCCAAAGCAAGCAGCATTCTATAGGGGCACGCACAGAAAAGGAGGAGCCGAAAGCATCAGTGGGGGATCCTAGAAAAGAATGCATCAATGGACGTCCTTGGCTCTTGCTGCTGTCAGTCAGTTACTGAGGGGGCAGGGCTGAGCTGCACTGGAGCTTGCCATGTGGTGCACTGTGAAGGCATTGTGTGCATCTGCAGTACCACACGCTGACCTTTTCTTCATTCCCCCGCCGATCCCATCAGCGGTTCTAAAGGCAACACCTTTTTTTTTTTTTTTTTTTTTTTTTTTTTTAACCTTCATGCATTCCCTGCATTAAGGTAAAAAAAAATCCTAGTAGTTGTATTGCTCCCCACCTCCCAATTTACTTACCTGCGTTCCTTCTCAATCCAGCACTGTGCCCGTCTGCAGAAGTACTGATCTTTGCTTCTCTACTCACTGGGCACAGATTCTTCAGTGGAATTCATTGGCTCTTGCTGCTGTCAGCCAAATACTTAAGGGGGCAGGGCCGAGCTGGGCTGTGTGTGTCTATGGAAGCAAACAGCCCACCATGGAAACAAGTGTGTCCCAATAGCAAGCAGCTTGCTATGGAGGCACACACAGAAGAGGAGGAGCCGAGAAAATAATTCTTTAGCGGAATCCATTGGCTCTTGCAGGTGTGCCCCCATAGCAAGCAGCATTCTATAGGGGCACGCACAGAAGAGGAGGAGCCGAAAGCATCAGTGGGGGATCCTAGAAAAGAATGCATCAATGGACATCATTGGCTCTTGCTGCTGTCAGTCAATTACTGAGGGGGCAGGGCTGAGCTACACTGTGTGTGTGTCTATGGAAGCACACAGCCCAGCTTGGGAATGAGTGTGTCCCAATAGCAAGCAGCTTGCTATGGAGGCGCACACAGAAGAGGATGAGCCGAGAGCGTCGGTGGGGGACCCCAGAAAAGAATTCTTCAGCGGAATCCATTGGCTCTTGCTGCTGTCAGCCAAATACTAAAGGGGCTGTGCTGTGTGTGTCTATGGAAGCACATAGCCCAGTTTGGGAACTATTGTGCATGTGTGCCCCCTTAGCGAGCAGCATTCTATGGGGGCACACACAGAAGAGAAGGAGCCGAAAGCATTGGTGGGGGAACCCATAAAATAATGCATAAACGGATGTCATTAGCTCTTGCTGCTGTCAGTCAATTATTGTGGGGGCAGGGCCATGTGTGTGTGTCCGTGTGTGTGTTTCCGTGTCCCAATAGCAAGCAGCTGGCCATGGAGGCACACAAAGAAGAGGAGGAGCCGAGCGCATCGGCGGGGGACCCCAGAATAGAATTCTTCAACAGAAGTAATTGGCTCTTGCTGCTGTCAGTCAATTACTGAGGGGGCAGGGCCAAGCTGCGCTCTGTGCGTTTATGGAAGCACGCAGCTCAGCTTGTGAACGAGTGTGTGTGCCAGTAGCAAGCAGCTTACTATGGGAGCGCACACAAAAGAGAAGGGATGTCTCTTTCCATTTTGCAATATTGTTTGCATGAATTGGAAGATTCTGCTATCAACAGCTCCCGGTGGATTCCTACTGGATTTCCTCTAGTGCAGGTACAGGTTTTCCCAGTTCATTTAGTATGTTGTGTCCCAGGGAGCCCATTTTTAGCTTTATGGAAGCACTTGTGTATTCAGAAGGTTTGCTTTAATTGGTTGCCATCCATGTAACACATATGTGCGGCAGCAGAGAGGGCAGGCTTTAACACCCACACGCCCCACACGCGTCCGCGGTTTCTAAGCTGAGCGTGCGCTCAATGCGCACTTCTAGCACAGTGACCAAGCTGTCATAGATGACTCTCAGTCTCTAGTAATAATCGGGTGTTGGTGGGACTGGCTCCAGATCATGTGATCACAGTGACAGCCAATCACAGAAGTCACATGATCTAGCAGTCCTTTCCACTCCAAATGGACCCTCCTAAATGGATGCTGGCAAGGGGTTAATGTGACCCTGCTGCTAAACTGAAGGTGCCAAAGGATCTCCCTGCAAAGAAAGATAAGTGAATACTTACCAGTCCTGGCTTTTGGGCCATCACTGTGCTCTATAGGACTGGTGGGGGTTTTGTCGAGAAGGACCCCTGAGCACCACAGAGGACACAGGTGCCAGACACTGTTTCCGAAGAGAGTTCAGTTGCTGATTTCAATTCATCACAGCGGTGTTCAGCTATGCAGACATTCGGAGAGGTAAGTAACCTACCAGCATGCCTTTGATGTGTGGCAGGAAACCTATATAAACACAGGGAGAACATGCAAACTCCATGCAGCCTTGGTTTTGAACTGAGGACCCCAGTGCTGCAAGGTAGAAGTTCTAACCACTGTACTCTGACAAAGATGGCTTTCTTGGATATTATACAATAACTAATTACAGATATCCTGTTTCCTTTCTACACTTTCTGATAAGTTTCCACAGTCCCAGCAATTGAATCATATCGCACATGTAGGGGGAATCGTCTGATATTTTGTCAGACTTCAGAGCCAAAAATTTTTTCTCCATGTTCTCGTTTTAAGCACTCTCACCTTCCTGTACAGCTGATTGTGATGCATGTTCTTCTTTTATTAGTTGGCTGTCAAGATTTATTAATATAGAGAAGCTTCCCCACTTTAGGGATCCATGTTGAGGGCTGCGGTTTTCCTGTATGTGACATGTTCTGCAACGCAAGTCAACCATAAACTTTAATTGCACAATACTCATGACAATTCAGAGGTTATGTTTGATTTGCTTTGCGTTTCTTTGGATGCTGAATGTCCTATTGAGATGCATTTGAAAGCTGTATTAAACCCAAAACCAAAAATGTACCATATTGCAGCTTAACAATCCATTAGCTGCATTAGCTATCTTTTTTTTATTTTTTGCCCTATTTTTTCACCTGGTGATCCGGCCAGTAACACACCTTCTGTATTAGAGTGCCCCTGCTCTGGATAAGGGGGTACAGCAGCATTGTCAGTCTGCGGGGAAGGGAATGTTAAATGTAATAGCAGATTTAGATACACTAAAAAATTGAAGCCAAACTCCAGCTAATACTTTATAATCAGTTACATTGTTGCATACATAGTTTGGCTGAAAAAAGACAAAAGTCCATCCAGTTCAACCATAAAATAAATAAAAGTTATCCTATACCCACAGATGATCCAGAAGAAGGCAAATAACCCAGCAAAGCACAATCCAATTTGCTCCTGCAGGGGAAAAAATTCCTTCCTGATCCCCGAGAGGCAATCGGATATTCCCTGGATCAACTTTACCTATAAATGTTATATCCAGTTATATTCTGTGTATCCAAGAAACAATCCAGGACTTTCCTACAGCAATCCAATGAGCTGGCCACAACCAACTCTTGAGGGAGTCTATTCCACATTCTCACAGCTCTTACTGTGAAGAAACCTTTCTGAGTTTGGAGATTAAATCTCTGTTCCTCCAGATGGAAAGAGCGCCCCCTTGTCCTCTGTGATGACCTCAGGGGGCATAACTACACCGAGTTCACTATATGAACCACTGATGTATTTATACATGGAGATCATATCCCCCCTTATGTATTATACATGGAGATCATATCCCCCCTTATGTATTATACATGGAGATCATATCCCCCCTTATGTATTATACATGGAGATCATATCCCCCCTTATGTATTATACATGGAGATCATATCCCCCCTTATGTATTATACATGGAGATCATATCCCCCTTATGTATTATACATGGAGATCATATCCCCCCTTATGTATTATACATGGAGATCATATCCCCCCTTATGTATTATACATGGAGATCATATCCCCCCTTATGTATTATACATGGAGATCATATCCCCCCTTATGTATTATACATGGAGATCATATCCCCCCTTATGTATTATACATGGAGATCATATCCCCCTTATGTATTATACATGGAGATCATATCCCCCCTTATGTATTATACATGGAGATCATATCCCCCCCTTATGTATTATACATGGTGATCATATCCCCCCTTATGTATTATACATGGAGATCATATCCCCCCCTTATGTATTATACATGGAGATCATATCCCCCCCTTATGTATTATACATGGAGATCATACCCCCCTTATGTATTATACATGGAGATCATACCCCCCTTATGTATTATACATGGAGATCATATCCCCCCTTATGTATTATACATGGAGATCATACCCCCCCTTATGTATTATACATGGAGATCATATCCCCCTTATGTATTATACATGGAGATCATATCCCCCCTTATGTATTATACATGGAGATCTTATCAAGCTATTAAGCTTGTGATCTACCAGAACTCCCAGATCCTTCTCCACCATTGACCCCAAACCCCAGATCCTCTCCACCATTGACCCCCCCCCCCAGTTGTACCCCCCTAGTATGTATGATGCATGCATATTCTTAGCCCCCCAAGTGCAGAACCTTACATTTAGCAACATTAAAACTCATTGCCCACATAGCTGCCCAATTACACAGCATTGAGGTCCAACAAAGCCTTTCCTTGTCACATGCTGCGTTTGCTATTTGAAAGCATTTGCATTTGGGGTTTGAAAATAATGCCCCTCAACATCAGCCCTGACATACCAATATTGCATTTTCACATTGAAAACAAAAACAAAAGTATTTTTCCACCAATCTTCAAGCGTTTGACTTTGCCCCACTTCCATGTCATAGCAAGCTGGTCATGTCTTTGTTACATTCCTCTGATCTGTATTTCTATTGCAGGTTGTTTATCGGGAGGTGGACAAATGCCAAACTGCCGTTCCAAGTCAACTGACCTTTCCTCCCCATCGGGGGGCGCCAAGCAGCCTCTTTGCCGTCCACAGTAAATGTGAGTGGTCATGTGACTGTCTTGTCCACACTTTCCATTGCTTTCTGTCTGTTTCACAAAAGGAATTCTCCGTTTTATTATTTTGCCGTTTGCTTTGGCTAACGATGGGAATGGGATAGAGCTCTGCTGATTGGTAGCCAGTCCCAAGTTATGATTTATTTTTTTTTTAGTCGTTTTAAGCACTTCCCATCCAGCCGTTGTATATAAACGGCCGGACGGTGGCAGTGCAGGGGCAGGTGGCCGTTCATAAATGGCCTCCCCGCACCCTGCTTGTGCACGCTCCCTGGGAGCGTGTCCTCCAGACACAGTGGAACACCGATCATCGAACGGGACCTCTGTGCGAGGTTTCGATCATGTGATCACTGATTGGCCAATCAGTGATCACATGCAGAGTAGTAAGCAAGATGTCACTTCTGTCATCATTGCTTACTACGTGGGAAATCTGTGAATGATCACAGAGGTCACATGGTACAGGGCTATTCACAACAGCCTTGTACCATGTGACAAGCTGTGGCCAATCACAGCTCACACAGTATTTCTCAATTGCTGCAAGAATGCAGCCAGAGAGAAGGAGAAATGATTGCTTTTACAGCCTTTATGGGTGTAAAAGAAATCAGTGTAAAAAAAAAAAAATCTTAATCACCCCCCACAAGCAGTACAGTGTCACCGTGGTTACATTGTACTGCTAGGGTGACAGTATGTAAAAAAAAAAAAAAGAAAAAAAACAATAATATAAAAAAAAAAGAAAAATGTAAAAAAAAAATGTTTAAAAATTATAATTTCTGGTTATAAACTAGTTTGGGTTATTTTTTTATAACTGAATACATTTTGGCCAATATTTATACCGAAATATTTATTTGCAAAATTTTATAAGAAAAACACTTTTTTTTCAAACTTTTTGGACTTTTTCATTTACATAGCAAAAAAAATAAAAATCCCAGCGTTGAATAAATACCACCAAAATAAAGCTTTATCTGTCTCAAAAAAATGCTAAAAAAAAAATTCATATAGGTACAGTGTTGCATGACCGCGCAACAAAGTGTGATAGCGCTGAAAGCTGAAAATTGGCCTGGACAGGAAGGGGGGGAAAGTGTCCGGACTGGAAGTGGTTAAGGCAGAAGAAATTGTGAAATTGGATTTTTGCAGGGACTGCTTTACTGAATAAAAGAATGGAAGATTTTGGAAGAGTGGATTTCAGTGGAATCAGTGATCACATGATCAGGACCTCGCAGAGAGGTCCCGTACGACGATCTGTGTTTCACTGTGTCCAGAGGACACAGCGGGCACCGGATCGCGGCGGCGTGCGCTCCCAGGGAGCGTGCACAAGCAGGGGGTGGGGAGTCCGTTTATAAGCGGCCACCCGCCCCTGCACTGCCACTGTCCGGCCGTTTATATACGATGGCCGGACGGGAAGTGGTTAAGGCCTTGTTAACACGAGCGTACACCCACGCTTGCCCACATGGAGAAGCACAGTTGTTTCCTGCATCCTTGTGCAGGCAATCCCACAGACCATGTGTGTTCAGGGCTGTGCACCTGCATGGCTGTCAGATTGGGAGACACGGCTGTGTCCGTGCCACCCGCTACGTCCCAATTGACACGATTGGAACTGCCAGCTGATGGATGCACAAGAACACCTGTGCATCCCCAAGCGGCAAACGTGGCCCCCGCATGGATGTACACTGTAGTATCCCCCGTGAATGAGGCCAAATAACTACAGCTGTAGTCATCAATTGTCATCTATTAAAGTTTCTTTGCATTATAAATCTTGTGCGTTTATATAAACAAACATAAAACGTCGGTTGAAAATATGATGGCTGTTTTCACAACAATTGTGATAGTTGGGGTTTATTTTACCATCTGCCAGCTGAGAATTCCCATTGTGAGATCGATGGTTGTAGATTGGTGATTGGAAGCATGGTGTGATATCAGATGTGCTTTCTGCCTCCTACATTTTTTTTACTTTTTTTTCCCTCCAGATGAGCTGGCTGAGCTGCCTGTGTCTTTACGCACCATCAAACCTGACACGGATCGTGCAAATCCAGAATTGGGCATCGGAATGCTGGCGTTCAGTCCTGACAATCGCTACTTGGCAACCAAAAATGGTACATTGATCTATCCGCCTATTCCTGCAGGGGAAGACAGGAGGCAGTAGAGGAGCAGATGTGCCTTCCTGGGCACAGGAGGTTTGAGCGCTAGCTCCGTATACGACAGGAAAAAACCATCGGGGTTCTAACCCTTCTTCCGAAAAATGTTTGGGCTTTAGGGACAGTTTAGGGCTGCAGCACACGGGTGCATTCCACCTTGCAGTATCTTGGTGCCCGGTAGCCTCTAGCGCTGTATACAGCTGCCCATAAACATGAATGGGTGGTTGTATGCAGGTATGAATAATAACCCAAAACATTTTTATGCGCTGCCAAAAACAATAATGAGCTAATGTAAAAATAATAGAATAGAATAGCAACAAAAAATTCAGCAGAAATGCATGTCTAACAAATGATGACTGATTTGCATGTTCATGAGGGAAATAAGTATTTGATCCCCTATCATTCAGCAGGATTTCTGGCTCCCAGGTGTCTCTCATACAGGTAACAAGCTGGGATTATAAGCAGTCTCTTAAAGGGAGTGCTGCTAATCTCATTTTGTTACCTGTATAAATGACACCTGTCCACAGGAGCAATCAAACCATCAGATTACAAACTCCCCACCATGGTAAAGACCAAAGAGCTGTCCAAGGATGTCAGGGACAAGATTATAGACCTACACAAGGCTGGACTGGGCTACCAAACTATGGCCAAGCAGCTTGGTGAGAAGGTGACAACAGTTGGTGCAATCATTCCCAAATGGAAGAAACACAAAACAAGTGTCAGTCTCCCTAGGTCTGGTGCACCATGCAAGATCTCACCTCGTGGAGTGTCAATGATCATGAGAACAGTGAGGAATCATCCCAGAACTACACGTGAGGATCTTGTCAATGATCTCCAGGCAGCTGGGACCACAGTCACCAAGAAAACAATTGGTAACACACTACGCCGACAAGGACTGAAATCCTGCAGTGCCCGCAAGGTCCCTCTGCTCAAGAAAGCACATGTCCAGGCCCGGCTGAAGTCTGCCACTGAACATCTGAATGATGCAGAGGAGGACTGGTTGAAAGTGTTGTGGTCAGATGAGACCAAAATCCAGCTCTTTGGCATCAACTCAACTCGCCCTGTTTGGAGGAGGAGGAATGCTGCCTATGACCCCAAGAACACCATCCCAACTGTGAAACATGGTGGTGGAAACATTCTGCTTTGGGGGTGTTTTTCTGCTAAGGGGACAGGACAACTGCACCGCATCAAAGGGATGATGGACGGGGCAATGTACCGTCAAATCTTGGGTGAGAACCTTCTTCCTTCAGCCAGGGCATTGAAAATGGGTCGTGTATGGGTGTTCCAGCATGACAATGACCCAAAACACACGGCTAAGGCAACAAAGGAGCGGCTCAAGAAGAAGCACATTAAGGTCCTGCAGTGGCCTAGCCAGTCTCCAGACCTTAATCCGAATGAAAATCTGTGGTATTGAGCTGAAAGTTCGAGTTGCCGAACATCAGCCACCAAACCTTAATGCCTTGGAGAGGATCTGCCAAGAGGAGTGGGCCAAAATCCCTCCTGAGATGTGTGCAAACCTGGGGGCCAACTCCACGAAACATCTGACCTCTGTGATTGCCAACAAGGGATTTGCTACCAAGTACTAAGTCATGTTTTGTGAAGGGGATCAAATCCTTCTTTCCCTCATGAACATGCAGATCAGTCATCATTTGTTAGACGCATTTCTGCTGAATGTTATGTTGCTATTCTGTCTCTCAGTGTTACACCGAACATTCGATTTTTAGACCGATCATTTCTTTGTGAGGGGCGAACATTCAAAATCAGCCGGGGCGCAAATACGCATCTCCTTCACTGTATATATGTGTGTGTGTATATATATAATATTTCATCAGCTGCAGGGAGTTGGAAATGTAGAATCTCATAATGTGTACTGGCTCTTCTAATTTTTGCTGTGTCTTTCAGATAACATGCCGTATTGTGTGTGGATCTGGGACATCCAGAAGATGAGGCTGTCGGTAGTGTTAGAGCAGACGTCAGCTGTGCGCTCTTTTCACTGGGACCCCATCCAGCCTCGTCTGGCTATCTGCACAGGAAATAGCAGAGTGTATTTGTGGTCCCCCAGCGGCTGTGTCTCCGTCCATGTACCTGTAGAAGGTAAACCGCGCAATAGTAATTTAGGGACGCCTTGTATTATCTTTCTTATATGGCATATAGTATATCCATAGTGCTTTACCAAGAACGTTGAACTGCTCTCATCAGTCCCTGTGCCATGAGAGCTTACAATCTTTTGTCTACCACTGCCATAAATAGATGTTTTGGGGTTACGGGAAGAAACTGAAGTCATTGGAATGATATACAGACATATATCATTAAAGATGAATTCTGGGGCAAATTCAAAATTACCCCTGCTGCCCCTTCCCCGGTCTTCCCCAACACACACTGCGAGGGTTAAGTGCTCATTTTTTTGTCTAAGGCACCAAAAATTAAAAAAAAATCATTTTTACTTACCTACCTCTCACTGTCCTGGTGCTTTCCTCTTCCCTCTGACGCTTCGGGTTGTAGCCGGACCCTTGGCGTCCTCACAATGCAGGACTGTTGGTCCTGCATCGTAGGTGACAGATCAGAGTGCAACCGACGGAAGAAGCGCTGAAGTAGACAAGATTTTGGGTGACAAGTCGTATAGAAAGCGCCTATGGTGGCAAGGGATAAGATCGATATAATTGCTTTTTATTGGTACTTTAGGCAAGAATGAGCATTTAAGCCTTGCAGTGCGGGGGGAGCCGCAAATCAAAGTTAGTTTAGTCATTTCCCCACGGTTCAGCTTTAGGCTTATGCAGGCCATAGACGGGTTGTTTATCAGCCGAATTTTCTTCCGCACAAAAAATTGGACCATATTCACGCCGTTAGTGGGTTAGTGGGCAATACTGTTGGCCGTTTTCCACGGATCTAGTTTATTTTTACCGGTCATGCTGGAAAATCCACGAAAAACGGCCGTTTTTTGTGGACATTGGTGGCAGCATCGGTGCCAGCAACGACCGATTGTTCGTTTATCGGCCGACAATTCAGCCGGTAAACGACCCGTCTATGGCCCGCCTTATTTTGTGAATTTCACAAACAAACAAAGGATTTCCTAGCAACACCTACCAGCCAGCCTGCAAAACAACCTATTTGGCCCTGTCTAACAGTTTGTTTTCAAAATAGAGGGTTTTGTTTGCACACGTTTGCAAATACATGCGTAAGCCGCAGTCCCGCGTTAGAAGTCCTCTGTATACTGTTCTGTCTCTCCAATCTAGGCATTGATAGTGTGATCTCTGTAACTTACAGTTGTGATGAGATAGCGATAACTCTAATCTTAGTTGGATACCACAGTCAGTGACTCAATCGATAAGACATCTTGTAGATCTTGTGAAGTTTATTCCATAACTGAGAGAATCTTACAACAATGAACATTCGATAGGTCACAAGATCATAATGTTTCCTGCTCCATGACATGAGGCTAGAGCTGCAATGCATTAACTAGTTGCCGACCGCAGATAGCCGAATGACGGCTGCACTGCAGCCGGCCAGTTCTGGGTGGACGTCATATGACGTCCTCCCAGAACGCGCTCTCCTGCGCGCCCCAGGGGGCGCACACCCGGCGATCTCCGTGATCGCTGTGTCCTACGGACACAGCTGATCACGTGATGTGGTAAAAGGCCAATCACAGCGGCCTTTTACCACATGATCAGCCGTGTCCAATGACACGCTGATCACTGGGAAATTCAATTGCACTTTCCTCACGCTGTCAGATCGTGAGGAAAGTACTGCCGAGAACAGGCAGTAGTCAGAGCGGGGATCGGCACCGATCATCAGGGCACTGATGATCAGTGCTCTGATGATCAGTGCCCAGCAGTGCCACCCACAAGTTCCGCCCACCTGTGCCCAGCAGTGCGCCCACTAGCTTCGCCCACCTGTGCCCAGCAGATCACCCACCTGTGCCTAGCAGTGCACCCACCTGTGCCACTCTGCAGTGTCACACACCTGTGCCCAGAAGTGCCACCTACCTGTGCCCAGCAGTGCCACCCACCTGTGCCACCCACCTGTGCCCACCCACCAGTGCAGCCCAGCTGTGCTACCAGTCAGTGCCACCAGTCAGTGCCCAGCGGTTGTGCCAGTCAGTGCCGCCAGTCAGTGCCCAGCAGTGATGCCAGTCAGTGCCGTCTATCCGTACCCATCATCAGTGTCACCTATCAGTGCCGCCTATCAGTGCTGCATATTAGTGCCGCCTATCCGTGCCACCTCATTAGTACTGCCTATCAGTGCCGCCTATCCGTGCCACCTCATTAGTACTGCCTATCAGTGCCCATCAGTGCTGCCTCATCAACGCACATCAGTGAAGGAGAAAAATTACCTGTTTGAAAAATTTTATAATAGAAACAAAGAAACTTTTTTTTTTTTCTTCAAATTTTTTGCATTTTTTTGTTTATAGCGCAAAAAGTAAAGCGCCCAGTGGCGATTAAATACCACCAAAGGAAAGCTCTATTTGTGAGAAAAAAATGATCAAAATTTCATATGGGTACAATGTTGCATGACCGCGCAATTGTCAATCAAAGCGCGGCAGCGCTGAAAGCTGAAAATTGGCCTGGTAAATAAGGGGGTATAAGTGCCCGGTAGGCAAGTGGTTAATGGGAAAGGGGGAGGGCTATCTATACAGCATTAACTAAACCAAAGGAAAGGGAGGAGCAGAAACAAAATATAGAAACACTTAAAGTCATATGACAGTCATGTAAAACATGACATATACTATGGACCGAACTCTAAAATTTCCAGAGCCTCCATAGTAGGAGCACATATATCAATGGCTAGGTTAAGGACAGGTGTGCCTGGAGGAGCCCATCCCTCCTTAAAGGTACAGGGACACCCGTGAATGCAGAATATAACTGGATATAACATTTATAGGTAAAGTTGATCCAGGGAATATCTGATTGCCTCTCGGGGGATCAGGAAGGATTTTTTTTCCCAGCAGGAGCAAATTGGATCGTGCTTTGCTGGGTTTTTTTGCCTTCCTCTGGATCAACTGTGGGTGTAGGATTATAACTCTTTTTCTTTCTTTCTTTTTTTATTTTATGGTTGAACTGCATGGACTTTTGTCTTTTTTTCAGCCAGACTAACTATGTGACGCCCAGCTATAGCAAAACAACAGCAAAGGCATCCAGTGCATCCAAATTAGCCACCTGCACCACAAAATGGCAACCGTCCCAACCTAGAACCAGCCTTAGCAGTAAGGTGCACATGGAAGGGCAATGCACTTCACAAACAAAGGATTTCCCAGCAACACGTACCAGATAGCCTGCAAAACATCCAATTTGGCCCTAACAGTTTGCTTTAAAAACAGGGGGTTTTGTTGGCACGTGTTTGCAAATACATGCGTAAGCCGCATTCCCGCGTCAAGGAGCCTCTGTATACTGTGCACCGAACTCTACAATTTCAAGAACCTATTTTGTGAATTTAGCAGTAGGGTTTACATCTTCACTTTTTCAAAGCCACATGACAGTGGACTTTTCCTTTACGCTCACTTTTTGTTGGTTGATTTGGTTTATAGTAATTCAGGCCATAGACGGTTCGTTTATCGGCTGATTTTTTGTCTGAAAGAATAATCGGGCGATTTTTGCACCGTTATTGGGGCAATGTCATCGGCCGATTTTCGAGGTTCCTCCTCATTTCTTTTATCGGTCATGCTGGAAAATGTGCGGAAAAACGGCTGATTTTCGCAATCATGGTGGCAACAGAATGACCGATGTTTCGTTTTTCAGCCGAAAAAGCCGATAAACGAACCGTCTATGGCCTGCATTAGTGTTCTGTTGGACTTCTTTGGTTCTTAGTAGGACCACTTATCTCAACAACACCAGCTCCACCTTTTAATATGTTTTTCTGGTTTCAGATAATTTCAGTGTCCTGTCCCTGTCTTGGCATCCTCTGGGAGAAGACTCGTTGCTGCTTCTTGGCAAGGATCATCTGTGTCTGTGTTACCTGGAGTCCGAAGATGAAAGGTGATGTCATGAAGATACCGTTCCAAAAAAAACAAAACATGTTTACATGATCGCTCTTCCCTTTTACCAGCAGATGTCTGGCTATAAATGAACTGACACTAGTCTGTTATACCTTTCCATGGCGGGGTATATTCAGCATGGCCAAGTGCAGTGTAGCATGCAGAAATGATCTGATATATGCTCTGGTGACTTTAAACTCTCTGAACTTCCCCAATATGCCAAGTTTTACCTTATGCCAGACTTTTCTATAAATGCCAATCTCTAGAAGATGCAACATGTCCCCCATCAGTAGTTTTTGTGCGGTAACAAGGCACAGCCATTTTGACGCAAATTATTTCAATGTGCCATCAGGACAATGGAGTAGTTTTCATCAAGATGAGGTTTCATAGTTACAGGGGTGGGTTGAGGTTAAAGGTAAACCCTGAGCCCCCGTTCACACCAAGTGCAGCTTTGAAGTTGCGTTTCTTCAGCGTGATTTCAAAGCCACTGATCAGCGCTGCTTGGGGACATCTATGCAACTTCATACACAGATGTCAATGCAAGTCGCACATGAAATCGCAAAAACAGTGCAGGAGCCTTTCTCAAAGTTGCTGCGACTCGCAGCAATTTTGAATGGTTCCATAGCTACAAATAGGGTGCAACTTGTAACGCAACTTTGATCCGTCAAGTCGCATGATAATTTGCACCCTAAGCGAAGCGGGGCTAACTCTTTAAACACCCCCACGTAAAATTTTATTTATATATATATATACACACACCTGTAACATCATCGGATGGGCCGGGAAACCCTTGAAAAAAATTAGAATTAAAAAAAATTAAATAAAAATTGTATGTATATATTGTATATGTATATATTGTGTGTGTATGTATGTGTGTGTATATATATATATATATATATATATATATATATATATATATATATATATATATATATATATATGTGTGTATGTATATTATAATTTTTATTTGTCTAATTCTAATTTTTTTCAAGGGTTTCCCGGCCCATCCGATGATGTTGCAGGTCAATTGGTTAGCCTCGGAGGTTTTTACTGCTGAACTAACAGGCACCCCCAAACTGACATGTGAATGAAGCCTGGTGCAGTGATACTCTGAGCCCAGCCCAGGGCTCAAAGGATGTGGTGTGAAATGGCCGAAATTCAGTTTAAAGCGGAGTTCCACTCAACCTATGAAAAAATAAAAGTCAGCAGCTACAAAAACTGTAGCTGCTGACTTTTAAAAAAACAGCCACTTACCTGTCCCTCGGTCCCGCGGTGTGTCCCCCACAGCTCATTTCACCGGTTGTCCTGTTTTCCAGGAGGCCGGCATCTTCAGTGTGGGCACCCGGCTGTGATAGCTTGCGGCTTCCCAGCCGGGTACCCACGGCACATGCGCGAGTAGAGCTGCGCTTCATGAATGGTCCTGTAGTCTTCTGGGACCTGTCACGTGTCCCAAAAGACTACAGGGAGGACACCTTCCGCTTCCCATTGCCAAGGCGATGACCGGAAGTGGGAGCTGGTACTTGTCAAATTCGGGTACCTGCTCCCCAAAGGTGCCAATCCTTAATGGGGAGTGGGGTAGCAGTCCTTAAAGCTAAACTTCCCCTTTTGGGTGGAGCTCCGCTTTAATAGATGACATCTAGTGGACGATAGGAATTACTACATGGGACAGCCCTAGATATTGTTGGTAAGGAATAGGTTCACCTTTAGCAACATGCTACATCTGTATTCCGGATGTAGCATGTCACTAAAGCAGCGGCGTCTGGACCCCGTCACATGGGTCATTTTGAGGTACGACTGGAAGTGACTATAGGTCACAGGATTCCATGTCAGGTTTTTTCCAGACTCTGTTCCATAACAGGTTAGCCACGGAGAACTTTCCAGGTCCACATCCTATGGCATTGCCTCAGCACGTATCCTGTCTCTGAAGACGCACTCCATGTGTAGGACAGAGTTGGTGAGCACGTTTTTATAGATGGAAATTTACACAGAGAACAGAAACATTACAGAAGTATAGTCAGACGGAGATTGAGGCCACATTTTTTTTTTTTCATGTTCATTGTAGTGGCATTCGAGGACTAGATGGAGAAGTTTGGTCTAGCGGTGTGTGTTAGATTTGGACCCTCCAGAACACATAGGAGTCCATGTTCATAGAATGTAAATTGTGATGTAAATAGTGCCGATCTAATTTATGTTTGTCAATAAACTTTACATTTTCATTTGTAGTATTTGTCATATTTGTGTGTAATATGTAATGTGGATACAACAGATGTAGACTTTAATGGAACTTGCTTTTAAAGTTGAATTATAGGCAAAATTTTTTTTTCTCCACGTTGGAAGGGTTATTTTGCAGCGTGCATCTCTTTGGATATGGGACAGAAGGGAAACCTCCCCAGACAGGTTGGGAGAAGGAATCACTGCAAATTAAGAAATCCCTTGGGAACCTCCAGGTCACCAGAACTAGTGTCCCCATTGGAAGATTTCCTTTTTATTACTTTTTTGGGAACAACTCAAAATTTGGGATTTTCTTTTACTTTTAATGATAATGTAAACAGGACAAATAGAGAGGGGGAATCTCCCTAATGGGGGCACAGACAGCAATACAATCCTGACACGGGCTCTAGTCCCTCTCCACTATATAAGTTTTCCTGTAATTATACTTTAAGGGTGCAAGATCTGGGTCATCCTCCTCCTCGCTTTTGCATAGTCACTGACCTGACACAAATATACAACTAGTCAATGATGGGATGGGTATGATCGCCCAAAGCTTGCACCTTAAAGGCTGAGTTCCTTTATCAGGAAAACCTGCTTTTTTTTTTTTTTTTTTTTTTTTTGCTGGGGCCTCAAAGAGTATTGCATGAGTGACCAATTAATGCCGCATGAGTGATCAATGGATGCCGCATGCAGTGTCCGACTCCAAATGCTCTGTCCATTCCTCCATGTGGGCTTTCAGTTGCAGAGCTGGGAGGTAGTGCCAGTAGATTATCAATGCAGTGATTACCACCCTTGTAATCCACTGAGATCTACAAGTCCATCTGCTGCAATGGCAGGCAGGCGATTATAGTTCGTTCACTCATAGAACTACTAAGTTGAAAAAGTGACAGTGGCTGTGTCAGGGACCCCAGATCTTTCCGCGGCGCACGGGTCTGCGCATGCTCGGTATGCCCAGCTGCACTAGCGTGCGAGCATTGGGACCTGGGCACCCACGACGGCAGCGGCGGTCGCGCATGTGCACTCGCGATCGCGGATGCGCGCCTGGCACCAATCAGGGCGCCCTATTTAAACAGGTCAGGTCTATGCTCTAATTGCCGTATGGTCTTATCTGTATCCTGTGTTCCTGAATTAGATTGCTTGTTGCCGACCCTGCCTGACCTTGATTTGCTGACTATCTCCTGCTCTGATCCCTGGCTTGCCTGACCATTCTCCTGTCTAACCCCGCACGTTTTGATCTCCTGTTACCGAACCCGGCCTGTGACCAGTTTATCCTTCTGCCTACCGCTTGTACCGTCCTGCCTCCACCGCTACTGACTCGGCCTGTCCGACTCCGCTCTCTCTACTTCCTTACATTAGACTCTCACCTGCTATACACCTCCAGTGGTGCTTCTACCACAGCTGGGTGCACCTAGGGGCCGCGACCTGGTTTCGGCCTGCTCCAAGTCCATCCCCACCATCAGGGGCCCATGCAAGTCTTTAGGGCTGCAAGCAGGTGTAGTACGCGGCATGGTGGTGCAGAATTTACAGGGCTAAATCAGGCCATGAGGAGGCTACATATCACCTCCTCATCACCTGTCAAATGGCCTCTGAAAAGTAATCTACCACAGTTCACTTTTCAGTAGCGGCTAGGGAAGCTACACATGTGAACAAGCCATTAGAGCAGGGGTGTCAAACTGGCGGCAGAAAACAATTATCACAAATTGGCTGTCCGGTTGATCTCATGATCAGCAGCTCGTCCTACTGGCTCTTGATCGCCACTCTGTGACCAGGAGGTATTGGTGACAGTGTGGTCAAGGCGCTGGGGGTGCATGATTGAGCGCTCTCCTAATGCAAAACAGCAACACATAAATGTGACAATGTGAATGTGTGACTGCCCTGGGAAGGTGGTAAAGATCGCTCTGTGCATATCTGTGTCCATTTCAAAAGGCGTTGGAGACGCGACTCACGGAGACAAGAAAAATAAAATCTTTTAGCATTATCAAAGCAGAACTAAAGTCAAAACTTTTTTTTTTTCCTTGGATAGAGTATTGGAGGGTTAGATCCTCTGTCAGCTTTATTTTTGCCAACTGTGTCTCTTTGGGGGCTTTCCCCTCACTTCCTGTCTCATATCCAAAACCGGAAATGAGGGGAAATCCCTTTAAGTGGGCTATAATACCTGGGTGCGGGAAGGTCTGCCTAGTCATATCACGACTTATCATCCTGGTATAACGCTCCTCAAGTAAGTCCAGCGATACACCAGTACCTTATTGGTCCTTGTTGGGCATATATGTAGCCTGTGGACTGCATGAAAAAAGAGAACCTAACAGATTCCTCTATTTTCATTGATCTCTGCTAAAAAAAAGTGAAAAACATACATGCTGAACCATGGGAGCGATTCGCTCACTGACCATGTTAGGTCCACATGCATTGGCATATGTGTTTTTTTTTTTTCTTTAACTGGGGATGAGAAATCTCCTCCACAAGCGCTGACATATGTATATATGTAACACCCTGTTGCTGTCAGAATAAACATTTCAGTGCTGCAGCTGATAACTGTTGTTGTTTGCTTTGCAAGAACAGCAAACAGTAAAACACAGTAACAATATAACATTAACTCAATAAAAAGGCAACTTTTAAAGAACTTTTTGACTTTAAAAAAAAAAAAGAAAAAAAAAAAGATTGAAAGTAAAAAGTTTTTAAAAAGTTGCCTTTTTATTGACTTAATGTTATATTGTTACTGTGTTTTACTGTTAACCGTTGCTGTTTGCTTTGCAAGAACAGCAATCAACTGCAGCACTGAAATGTTTATTCTGACAGCAACAGGGTGTTACTGGTCAGAAATAGGTACCCACTCTCTGAAAAGGGATTTAAGCTGAAAGGGAAAGTTGAAGGCTGGCACATAACCCCCCCCCCCCCCCCCAAAGGCCTGCCTAAGTGAGCGGAGTTCCCTATTACTTATAGGATACAGCATGTCTATGGCACACAATTCACATGGGGTCTCAAAAAATGTTAGCTAGCCACTATCGCATTTTGAGAAACTATAAAATTACAGCCTGAAAAGTTTACCGTTAGTGTTTTTATAAGTTACAAAAAACTATTTAAGCAAAAAAAGAAAAAAAAAAGATTGAAATAGTTTTTTGTAACTTGAGACCCCATGTGAATTGTGTGCCGTAGACATGCTGTATCCTATAAGTAATAGGGAACTCCGCTCACTTAGGCAGGCCTTTGGGGTTTTTTGTTTTTTTTCTGTGCCAGCCTTCAACTTCCCCTTTCAGCTTAAATGCCTTTTCAGAGAGCGGGTACCTATTTCTGACCAGTAACACCCTGTTGCTGTCAGAATAAACATTTCAGTGCTGCAGCTGATTGCTGTTCTTGCAAAGCAAACAGCAACGGTTAACAGTAAAACACAGTAACAATAGAACATTAACTCAATAAAACGGCAACTTTTTAAAAACTTTTCACTTTTTCTTTCTTTTTTACTTTTTCAATTTTTTTTTTAATTTTTTTTAAATATTTTTTTTGTAACATATAAAATTACAGCCAGAAAAGTTTACAGTTAGAGTCTCTCAGTTTCCTGGCTATCTTTTGAGATCCTGTGTGAATTGTCTGCCGTATAAGTAATAGGGAACTTATTTTTCAGGGAGTGGGTACCTATTTCTGACGGATACCTGCTCCCACCTCTCTCCGATCACCTAGGCCAGTGGTCGGCAAGCCGCGGCTTGCGAGCCACATGCGGCTCTTTACACGCTTTAATGCGGCTCTTGTGGGCCGGGCGCCCGCTCCCCTCCCTCCTCTCGGGCGGCAGGGACTCTGCAGCGTGATCCAAAAAAAAAAACAGCCAGGGCAGCGCGCTCAAATGCAATGATTGGCCAGTCTCGCTGCCACTCACATCCTGATAGCCAGTGATTGGCTGTCAGGATGTGTGTAGGCGGGGCAGCGTGACGAACGTGAGAGGAGCTAGGCTTTTCTCACAGTCTGCCCTGAAGACCGGAACGGCGCGGGAACACGGCGAGAGGAACGCGCGGAGCAAAGGTAAGTGAATTGACACAGGGGGGACTTGGCTTACTACTTGGGGGGAATAGTACTGTGAGGGATGCATTAATATGGGATATGAATTAATATGGGGGATGAATTACCATGGGGGGGTGAATTACCATATGGGGGATGAATTACTATGGGGGATGAATTACTATATGGGGGATGAATTACTATATGGGGGATGAATTACTATGGGGGATGAATTACTATAGGGGGGATGAATTACCATAGGGGGATGAATTACCATAGGGGGGATGAATTACCATAGGGGGGATGAATTACTATATGGGGGATGAATTACTATAAAAACTTATTGAAACTAAAAACAGTGTACCATCCTATGTATTTTCAGTTTTAAAAATGTGGCTCTCAAAATAAATTTCAATCGTGGTTTTGGCGAGATTTGGCTCAGTTGAAAAAAAAGGTTGCCCGCCACTGGCCTAGGCAGACCTTTGGAAGTTTTTTTGTGTTTTTTTTTTTTCTTTTCTTCAGTACCAGTCTTCAATTTCCCCTAACAGCTGAAAAAGAGGCCTAAAAAATACTGGCTTCCAACCTCCCCTTATAGCTGTTCCAACACACGCATGAAATAAAAAAAAAAAAAAATATGGCCCTTAAAGCAGAACTTCACCTTAAATCCCTTTTCAGAGAGCGGGTACCTATTTCTGACCAATACACGCTCCCACTTCCTCTCCGCTCACCTAGGCGAGCAGAATGGAAATTCGGCCCCCTCCGCGCCCACTTGATGCGCCCCTTAGAGTTTTGCTCATCCTCCTCCTCCCCCCCGCTCTCTCATTATAGGGAACTTTTTTTTTTTTTGAAGAGCAGGTAACTATTTCTGACCAGTACCCGCTTCTACTTCTTCTCTACTTGCCTAGGTGAGCAGAGTGAAAATTTGGCTTCCCTCCCTGGCCTCCATACAGCCTTTTTTTTTTTCAGAAAAAAGTACCAGTCAAACCACGACATGAATCAATCAATAAATTCCTTCAATTCCCACCAAAAAGTCACACTTTCTCCCTAGAAAGTACACAATCCAACATATCCTTTTTGTGAAAGACCATCTAAATCCCACATACAACCCTAAAATAAATTTAAAAAAATACTTAATTCACATACAAATAAATATAAATAAAATATAAAAATACAAATACGTAATTTGTGTCCAAAAATCCACTTTCAATAGTGTCCCAAAAATCCAAATCAAATTGTGTCCAATGTCCAAGTCCCAAACTTTCACTTTAATCCTCAATATTCCATGCCAACCTCAAAATAAAAATAAAATCCATAGTGCATTAACTTTTTTAATTATATATACCGTATTTTTCGCTCCATAAGACGCACTTTTTTCCCCCCAAAAAAGGGGGGAAAATGTCAGTGCGTCTTATGGAGCGAATATAAAGCGGCCGGTCCGGTATTTCTGCCGCCACCATGTCAGAATACCGGGCCGGCCGCTCAGCTGTTCTCTCCTGCAGGGCCTTACCTGTTCCTCACTCCAGCGCTGCACAGTCTTCCCGCGGCGGCTTCTGTGACAGCCGGGTGCCCACTGCGCATGTGCTGTGCTTTGTGAATGATCCGGTGTCTTCTGGGACACATGACAGGTCCCAGAAGGCGCCGGGCCATTCACAAAGCGCAGCGCTTCTCGCGCATGCGCAGTGGGCACCCGGCTGTCACAGAAGCCGGCCCGGGAAGAAGAGGGAAGGACAACTCCGCAGAAGTGGGAGCGGGTACCTGTCAAATTCAGGTACTCGCTCCCCCTCCCTCCCCAAAGGTCCGCAGTCTCTGGTCATTCCCTGCACTGTCAGCAGTCTCTGGTCATTCCTTGCACTGTGTCCGCAGTCTCTGGTCATCTCCTGCACTGTGTCCGCAGTCTCTGGTCATCTCCTGCACCGTGTCCGCAGTCTCTGGTCATCTCTTGCACCGTGTCCGCAGTCTCTGGTCATCTCCTGCACCGTGTCCGCAGTCTCTGGTCATCTCCTGCACCGTGTCCGCAGTCTCTGGTCATCTCCTGCACCGTGTCCGCAGTCTCTGGTCATCTCCTGCACCGTGTCCGCAGTCTCTGGTCATCTCCTGCACCGTGTCCGCAGTCTCTGGTCATCTCCTGCACCGTGTCCGCAGTCTCTGGTCATCTCCTGCACCGTGTCCGCAGTCTCTGGTCATCCCCTGCACCGTGTCCGCAGTCTGTGGTCATCCCCTGCACCGTGTCCGCAGTCTCTGGACATCCCCTGCACCGTGTCCGCAGTCTCTGGACATCCCCTGCACCGTGTCCGCAGTCTCTGGACATCCCCTGCACCGTGTCCGCAGTCTCTGGACATCCCCTGCACCGTGTCCGCAGTCTCTGGACATCCCCTGCACCGTGTCCGCAGTCTCTGGACATCCCCTGCACCGTGTCCGCAGTCTCTGGACATCCCCTGCACCGTGTCCGCAGTCTCTGGACATCCCCTGCACCGTGTCCGCAGTCTCTGGACATCCCCTGCACCGTGTCCGCAGTCTCTGGACATCCCCTGCACCGTGTCCGCAGTCTCTGGTCATCCCCTGCACCGTGTCCGCAGTCTCTGGTCATCTCCTGCACCGTGTCCGCAGTCTCTGGTCATCTCCTGCACCGTGTCCGCAGTCTCTGGTCATCTCCTGCACCGTGTCCGCAGTCTCTGGTCATCTCCTGCACCGTGTCCGCAGTCTCTGGACATCTCCTGCACCGTGTCCGCAGTCTCTGGACATCTCCTGCACCGTGTCCGCAGTCTCTGGACATCTCCTGCACCGTGTCCGCAGTCCCTGGACATCTCCTGCACCGTGTCCGCAGTCTCTGGTCATCTCCTGCACCGTGTCCGCAGTCTCTGGACATCTCCTGCACCGTGTCCGCAGTCTCTGGACATCTCCTGCACCGTGTCCGCAGTCTCTGGTCATCCCCTGTACTGTCTGCAGTCCATTGGTTCAGAATATTTTTTTTTCTTGTTTTTCGCCTCTAAAACCTAGGTGCGTCTTATGGAGCGAAAAATACGGTACTTCACTCAGTGTAAAACCCAAAACCACCCTTCAAATAGTGAAGAAAAAAAAAAAAAGTGTGTGAATATTTATGAATATATCCTTATTTTTGGAATATATAAATTAATAAATCAAACCCAAAACGTGAAAAACTCCGTGACCACTTCAAACATATATAAACACTCTGTGATCAGCCACTTGTGACTTGTGATACTAGGTACTAGTACCCTCTTTATTCCAGCCAAAGGTGATACCAGGTACTTTTACCCTTTTGTAGTTATTTTCAAGCATAGGCTATCTTAAGGACTCCATTTTTCCCAATAGTTCACATCAGGGGCACTTCTCCAGAATCCTCATAGAGATAAACAAGCTCTTAGGCAAAATTCGCATCAAAGAAACAATTTTAATCCAAACTTGCATTAAAAGACAGGAAAATCCAGCTCACAGCATTACTCCTTCCATGGCTCTATACTAACTGATCAATTGGTTGAAAACCGCATGTAGACAACCAAAAAGATGGCCGCGGCGACACCTCCGGCCCGGCGCGCGCGCGTCTCGACGTCACCCCCCCAATGCGCCTCGTCACCTCCGGATGAGACATGAGGCTCTGTGTCTCATCTATCCTACATGATTAGTTTTAGCTGCAGGATGCACCGGACTGATTTAAATGGTTAATGGTATTAGGTGGTTCTGCGGGTGGGTGGTGGTGCTGGTCCTGCTTTTGGAGGTTTGGGCTGGTACCTTGCTGCTCCGGAGCCATCGCTTCAGGAGAACCAGTACTTGAATTGGGAAGAAGGAGCGCCCGGTGTCTGGAATAACTAAACTTTTGTTGGGACAATGCAATAGTTTATCAAAAGTATAAAATCACAAGAGATTGAGCCAACGTGTTTCGGGGGAACTGCCTTCCCCTTCTTCAGGGCTAACATACAAATATAAATCAATATTTTGTAAGAAATAGGTGAATCGCTAAAGCAAAAACTATACATGATCAGAGCTAACATCAAACACATGACGGCGACCGGAAGTGACGCGATGACGTCAGTTAACAACAATCCGGAGGTGGTGAGAGCACCTATTGCCACTTCAGGCTTATCTATATATATGACATTGGGCTTTTTTACAATCGTTTGCTTGTGAGTAATGTCCATTTGATAAATTAAAGGATCGTGGTTTTTACACTACACCATTGGAGCGCCTAGCTTTGTCAGCAGGTGTCAGACAGGCGTTTGGGAAGCGTTTTTAACGCTTCTCAAACGCCTATGAAAATTCTGCACATGGCAGCACACAGGGCTGTTCACACGGAAGCATCAGCGTCACGGCAAAACTGACGCCTCGTGTCCAGTCAGGAGGAGTTGAAGCCTCCTATTCAAGTCTATGGTGCGGCTGCGAGGTGGTTGCGGAGCGTTAATACCATTTAACTTCATTATAGGAGTTTGTGGTGCGGTTTTAACGCCTACCAACCGCCTCAAAACTGCGCATAGGCTGTTTTGGGAGCATTTGAGGAGCGCTAAAAACGCTTCCCAAACGCCTGTCAAACACTATAGGGGTATTTGGCAAGAGTTAGAAATAAAGTCAAGTGTGAACGAGCCCTAAGAAAACAAAAAGCCAGCCTCCAACCTCTTCCAGCAGATCCAAAAGCACCTAAAAATACTGTGACCATAAATAAAATATACATCTTTCAACAACCAACATAAAATAAATAAAAGTACAATACAGTAAATTAAAATAAGATAAAATAAATAAACTTCGTGTCCAAAAAGTGTCCTTTTTCTATATACAACAAGTCCAAATCACTTTTTCTTCACTTCAATCACTTCTCCTTGTGATATTTTATATGAAATTTCCAATACGATGATCCAGTAGAACAAACCTCAAAAAAAAATATAAAATCGCAAATAGTGTATTATCTTATAACAAAAATGTATTTGTGCACTATGTGTCATGCATACTCCAACACAAAGTGTTCAAGCAGTGAGAGAAAGAGAAAAAAAAAATAAAAATTTCTGGCTGGGCTGATTTCTTGTTTGATGGCAATTTTAAAGATGAAGATATGTCTCCAAAGAACCCAGAACAGAAGATTATTAAACGAGTGATTGGTCTGGAAATTTCATATAAAATATCACAAGGAGAAGTGATTGAAGTGAAGAAAAAGTGATTTGGACTTGTTGTATATAGAAAAAGGACACTTTTTGGACACGAAGTTTATTTATTTTATCTTATTTTAATTTACTGTATTGTACTTTTATTTATTTTATTTTATGTTGCTTGTTGAAAGATGTGTATTTGGGGTAATTAAGATTGCATATTTAAGTTTGGATATTTTTATAGATTTAGTGGAGAAGAGGTATAGAGGGGAAATGAAAAGAACTTTTTGCTGATTATATCACTTTCAAGGGTGAAAGTAGTTTATCTTTTCTGGTTAGGCTATTGTTTAATTTTTGGGGGTGTTCGTATTATTCACATTTTTGATAAATAAAATATAGTGCTGTTGCGCTTAGGAATAGATATTCATGCAACTTTGATTATATGCTGCAGTCCTAATTTGTCAATCAATAACACAGAAACAAACAAAATACCATGTGAACCGTGTATAAATTAAGTGCATTGAATTTGACAATACATGAGTAATATTGCTTCTGTGCAAAATCGGTGCCCCACATGGATGTGCACTCACCGTTAGCCGTGGACCACCTATCTCTAGGTTGGTCATAAGCGCCTGGTTAGGGACTAGCCCAATGCGTGATGGTAAGAATGGCGCCAATATTCATTCCTGGGAATCATGCGACCTGACTGATAGTAACCAATAGGATGACCAGCGTGGATATAAATGACAATGTAGTTTTAAAAGAGCCTTTTCAAGTTTAAAAAATATTTTGGTATGTTGTTTACCTAAAAATACTGTACTCCAACCTCCCCTTATAGCCAGTCCAACACGCCTAATATACAGTTGTGTTAAATAATAGCAGTCAGACATCACTAACCGGATCAGTCGCTGTTTTTGGTGGAAATGATATTTCTACATGGCCAATAATTTCCTAGCAGGTGTAGTAGAGTAATAGAAATCCAACAGACCCGACAGTCATGACATGCATGCTGCTGATTCTGTGTCATTGAATCACTCATTGAAAGGGGCGTGTTCACAATAATAGCCGTGTGGAGTTCTATTAGTGAGGTCATTCATTCTTTGAAAAACAGCTGGCAATTATTGCCCTTATTTCAGGAAGGAAGGCAGCAAATGTTGGACATGCTGGTTACAGTGCATTTCTCTCTGATATTCTGAGGACAATGGGTGGTTCCAGACATTGTTCAGAAGAACAGCGTACCTTGATTAAAAAGTTGATTGGAGAGGGGAAAACATAAAGAAGTGCAGAAAATGATCGGCTGCTCAGCTAAAATGATCGCAAATGCTTTAAAATGGCAACCAAAACCTGAAAGACGCGGAAGAAAGCGAAAAACTACCATTGGAATGGATAGAAAAGCCAAAATGGCGCGGACTCAGCCAACAATCAGCTCCAGGAAGATGAAAGAAGGTGTGACGTTCCCTGTGAGGACTGTTACAATTAGAAGACGCCTATGTGAAGCCAAGCTATCTGCAAGAAGTCCCCGCAAAGTCCCACTGTTGGGAAAAAGACGTGTGCTGAAGAGGTTACAATCTGCCAAAGAGCACATTGACCGGCCTAAAGAGAAATGGCACAACATTTTGTGGACTGATGAAGGTAAGATTGTTCTTTTTGGGTCTAGTGGGCGGAGACAGTTTGTCAGACGACCCCCAAACACTGAATTCAAGCCACAGTACACTGTGAAGACAGTGAAGCATGGTGGTGCAAGCATCATGATATGGGGATGTTTCTCATACTACGGTGTTGGGCCTATTTATCGCATACCAGGGATCATGGATCAGTTTGAATACATCAGAATACTTGAAGAGGTCATGCTGCCTTATGCTGAAGAGGAAATGCCCTTGAAATGGGTGTTCCAACAAGACAACGACCCCAAACACACCAGTAAACGTGCAATGTCTTGGTTCCAGACCAACAAGATTGACGTTATGGAGTGGCCAGCCCAATCCCCGGATCTTCATCCAATAGAAAACTTGACATCAAAAATGCAGTTTCTGAGGCAAAACCAAGAAATAGAGAAGAACTGTGGAATGTGGTCCAATCATCCTGGGCTGGAATACCTGATCACAGGGGCCAGAAGTTGGGTGACTCCATGAAACACAGATGTACAGCAGTTCTCAGAAACAGTGCGACTACAACCAAATATTCATGAAGTCATTCAAAGGAAAGCAAAATCTTCAAACATTTCTCAGTTTATATAGTGAATGTTTGAGTTTGTAAAGAAGAATACAAACAGTGCGATTTTTTTGAACCGTCTAATATTCACTTTTCTTCCATTTTTTTAGAGGAACAACACAAATTTGATGTATTTTTCTTCATGTTGTGATTTGGAATAGAATGTGTCGTGTTCCCAATGCATTTGTGTGGATGGAAATAAAAGCTATTAGAAGGATTTTCAGCTTTATTCACTTTTTTCAACACACTGCTATTATTTTGAACACGACTGTATGTGCTGAGAGCGTGCGCCCTGCGCGCTCCCAGCACACGTGTGCAGTACTCACGGAAAGGTCCCGATCTCCTCTTTTGATCTGTGCCTTGATACAATCCTGTTTCTGAGGTCTACGGACAATTTCTTGGATTTCGTGGCTTGGTTTGTGCTCTGACATGCACTGTAACTGGTGGGACCGTCTATAGACAGGTTTATGCCTTTCCTAATCATGTCCATTCAACTGCACTTCCCACAGGTGGACTCCAATCAAGTTGTGGAAACATCTCAAAGATGATCAGTGGGAACAGGATGCACCAGAGCTCAATTTTGAGTGTCATGGCAAAGGCTGGGAATACTTATGTACATGCAAAATTTTATAATAGAAACAAAGAAAAACTTTTTTTCACATTTTTTACTCTTATGGTTTATAGTGCAAAATATAAAACACCCAGCAGTGATTAAATAGGCCTAGGATGTCATATGCCATTCTACGGGAGGGAAGTTGTTGAAGACGGAAATGCCATCCACTTCGTATGTCAAATTTTTGTTGAGATAAAAAAAAAATAGTCCCGCCGCTTGGGCTGTACTCCATTACTAAACAAACATCACCTCCCTCTCTGCCCCTTCTCTCTCTTCCTTCTTTCCCTACCCTTCCTTCCCTCTCCTATCCCCTCATTCCTCTCCTATCCCCCCTTTTCTCCCCACCCTTTTCACTCTCTCCGTGTCTTCCTCCATCCGCTTTTCCTCTTCTCCCCTTCTCTTTAGCCATCTTCGGCCACTTTCGGCTACAACGCTGTCCTTCCATGCTTGTAACTTTATTTCCTCTTCCTTCCTTTTTTTCCTCATCTTGTCCTGGTTTTTCCGTATAGCATTCATTCTCTCCTGGTCTTTCTCCAGCTTCTCCTCCTCTTCTCCCCTTCTCCTCAGCCATCTTTGGCCACTTTTGGCTACAACGCTGTCCTTCCATTTTTGTAACTCTTTTTCCTCTTCTTTCCTTTTTTCCCTAATCTTTTCCTGATTTCTCCGTGTATCCTTCACTCTCTCCTGGTCTTCCTCCAGGTTCTTCTCCTCTACTTTCCTACTCCTTAGCCACCTTTGGCTACTTTCCGCTACAACGCTGTCCTTCCATTTTTGTATTTCTTTTTCCTCTTCCTTCCTTTTTTCCCTCATCTTCTCCTGGTTTCTCTGTGTATCCTTCACTATCTCCTGGTCTTTCTCCAGCTTCTCCTCCTCTTCTCTCCTTTTCCTCAGCCATCTTTGGCCACTTTTGGCTACAACGCTGTCCTTCCATTTTTGTAACTCTTTTTCCTCTTCTTTCCTTTTTTCCCTAATCTTTTCCTGATTTCTCCGTGTATCCTTCACTGTCGCCGTGTATTCCTCCAGCTTTTCCTCCTCTTTTCTCCTTCTCCTCAGCCATCTTTGGCCACTTTTGGCTACAACGCTTTCCTTCCACCCTTGTAACTTGCTTTCCTCTTCCTTCCTTTTTTCCCTCATCTTCTCCTGGTTTCTTCGTATATCCTTCACTCTCTCCGTGTCTTCCTCCAGCCTCTCCTCCTTTTCTCTCACTCTCTTTAGCCATCTTTGGCCATATTTGGCTACAACGCTGTCCTTCCATTGTTGTAACTCGCTTTCCTCTTCCTTCCTCTTTTCCCTCATCCTCTCCTGGTTTCTCCGTGTATCCTTCACTATCTCCTGGTCTTCCTCCAGACTCTCCTCCTCTACTCTCCTTCTCCTTAGCCATCTTTGGCCACGTTCAGCTACAACGCTGTCCTTCCATTTTTGTATCTCTCTTTCCGCTTGCTTCCTTTTTTCCCTCATCATCTCCTGGTTTCTCCGTGTATCCTTCACTATCTCCTGGTCTTCCTCCAGCTTCTTCTCCTCTTCTCTCCTTCTCCTTAGCCATCTTTGGCCACTTTCAGCTACAACGCTGTCCTTCCATTTTTGTAACTCGCTTTCCTCTTCCTTCCTCTTTTCCCTCATCTTCTCCTGGTTTCTCCGTGTATCCTTCACTATCTCCTGGTCTTCCTCCAGCTTCTCCTCCTCTACTTTCCTACTCCTTAGCCACCTTTGGCTACTTTCCGCTACAACGCTGTCCTTCCATTTTTGTATTTCATTTTCCTCTTCCTTCCTTTTTTCCCTCATCTTCTCCTGGTTTCTCCGTGTATCCTTCACTATCTCCTGGTGTTCCTCCAGCTTCTTCTCCTCTTCTCTCCTTCTCCTTAGCCATCTTTGGCTACGTTCAGCTACAACGCTGTCCTTCCATTTTTGTATCTCTCTTTCCGCTTGCTTCCTTGTTTCCCTCATCTTCTCCTGGTTTCTCCCTGTATCCTTCACTCTCTCCTGGTCTTCCTCCAGACTCTCCTCCTTTTCTCTCTCTCTCTTTAGCCATCTCCGGCCACTTTCAGCTACAACGCTGTCCTTCCATTTTTGTAACTCTCTTTCCTCTTCTTTCCTTTCTTCCCTCATCTTCTCTGCTTTACTCCATTTAGCCTCTTCTCTTTTCCTGTCCTCCTCCAACCGCTTTTCCTGTTCAATTTTTTTATTTTCCCATCTTTTTTCAGCATCGGCTCTAAATCTCTCAAGTCTTTTAATCCTTTCCTGGTCTCTTCTCTCCTTCTCCTCCTTCCTTTTGTCTTCTGCAGTCTTTGGCATCATCTGCCTTTTCACATTAGCTCTGACCTAAAAATGAAAAGAAAGTTGTCAGTGGAAGTTCCAGACTAAAAATTTCATTTTTATTGGCATTCATGTGGATTCTGTTTGTATAGTTAGCGTCATATGTGTGCAGTTTCTGTAAAATGTTTTCATTTGATCTGCATTGCGTAAAGTGTATGTAAACCCATATTCTATGCCTCCCTATCTTTGGCATCGCCCCTCACTGCACACCGTTTTCTTAACCGCATGCCGCCCAGCCACTGTACATATACGGCGGCAGGGCGGCACTCACAGGCAAAACCACGTTTTAAAACATGCGTTTTGTAAACAAATAGGGGGCGCGCTGCCGCCCTATTTGTCCTGTGGATCACCGCCGCAGATGTCAGTTGCCGGGTCACAGCCGCTCATTAGCAGCTACGTCCCGGCGATCGGCGGTAAACGGTGACAGAGAGCACAGCTGCAGTAGCTGTGCTGTCTGTTACCTCTCTGTCAGCTCGAGGATGAGCTGATCGAGAAAGAATAGTTTCTCTTTCTCGATCAGCCTTGTCCCGCCCAGTACACACCCCCCGCCCCCTAGTAAAACACTCCCCTCACTCCTATAACCCTTCCCTGCTAAATAAAGTTAACCCCTTCCTCCCCAGTGCCATTAGTACAGTGTCAGTGTTTTTTCTTTTTGCACTGATCACTGTATTAGTGTTTTTGGGGATGTCAGTGACCCCAAGTCAGTACCCCCCAATGTCAGAATGTCCGCCGCAGTCCCGCCATAAGTCGTGGTTGCTGCCATAAGTCGCTGATCGCCGCCATTATTAGTATAAAAAAAAACCTAAAAATCCCAGTATCTTTCCCGCCATTTGTAAACGCTATAACTTTCACGTAAACCAATTAATTTACACGTATTGGGTTTTTTTTAGCAAAGACACGTCGCAGAATGCATTTTGGCAGAAATTTATGACTAAATTTGATTTTTGCATTTTTTTTACTGGACATGTTTTATAGCAAAAAGTCCAAAATATTGTTTTTTTTTTTTCCTCAAAATTGTCAGCCTTTTTTTTTTATAGCGCAAAAAATAAAAACCGCACAGGCGATCAAATACCACCGAAAGACAATTTGCGGTGAAAAAAAGGATGTAAATTTCATTTATGTACCATATTGCATGACCGCGCAATTGCCCGTTAAACTAGCGCAGCGCTGTATAGCAGAAAAATGGTGTAAATTGCAGTATCTATACCATAGTTTGTAGACGCTATAACTTCCACACAAAGCAATCAATATACACTTATTGGGATTTTTTTTTACCAAAAACATGGAGCAGAATACATTTTGGCCTAAATTTATAACCAACTTTGAGTTTACTATACATATTTTATAGCTGAAAATAAAAAATATTGTTTTTCTTCGAAATTTTTGGCGTTTTTTTGTTTATAGCGTGAAAAATAAAAAGCGCACAGGTGATCAAATTACACTGAAAGAAAGCTCTATTTGTGTGAAAAAAAGGACGTAAATTTTGTTTGGGTGCAGCATTGCATGACCGCGCAATTATCAGTTGAATTAGTGCAGCGCCGAGTAGCAAAAAGAGGCGTGGTCATTAAGGGGGGTAAATCCTCAGGAGCTCAAGTGGTTACAGTGTATGTAGCGCCAAACACTTTTGTTTTAGTTTTGGATAGTATAGGGAATCGTTAGCATCCCTATGAAGTTAGTTTCTGCGTCCAAAAGATTTCCCATCACTTCCTGTCCTAGAGACGCAACAGGAAATCCATGAATATCTCTCTAAAGTGAATAGAATTCCTACCTTAGTTGTCGCCGGAGCGAGTGTCCCCATTGGATGCTTTTTCCCTTACTAATTGCTCTTTATTTTTGGATTATCACTCCTCAGTGGCAACACAGGCAGCAATAAAAACTCATCACAGTGAGGCGTATTTACTAAAACTGGAGAGTGCAAAATCTGGTGCAGCTCTGCATAGAAACCAATCCGCTTCCGGGTTTTATTTTCAAAGCTTAACTAGTAGCCGACCGCAGATAGCCGAATGACGGCTGCACTGCGGCCGGCCAGTTCTGAGTGGACGTCATATGACGTCCTCCCAGAACGCGCTCTGGGGCGCGCACCCGGCGATCTCCGTGATTGCTGTGTCCTACGGACACAGCTGATCACGTGATGTGGTAAAAGGCCAATCACAGCGGCCTTTTACCACGTGATCAGCGGTGTCCAATGACACGCTGATCAGAGGGAAATGCAAGTGCCGGTTCTCGGCTGCACTTTCCTCACGCTGTCAGATCATGAGGAAAGTACTGCCGAGAACCGGCAGTTGTCAGAGCGGGGATCGGCACCGATCATCAGGGCACTGATGATCAGTGCCCTGATGATCGATGCCCAGCAGTGCCACCCGCACGTTCCGCCCACCTGTGCCCAGCAGTGCGCCCACTAGCTCCGCCCACCTGTGCCCAGCAGATCACCCACCTGTGCCCAGCAGTGCACCCACCTGTGCCCAGCAGTGCCACCCCCTGTGCCCACCCACCAGTGCAGCCCAGCAGTGCTGCCAGTCAGTGCCACCAGTCAGTGTCCAGCGGTTGTGCCAGTCAGTGCCGCCAGTCAGTGCCCAGCAGTGATGCCAGTCAGTGCCGTCTATCAGTACCCATCATCAGTGTCACCTATCAGTGCCGCCTATCAGTGCTGCATATTAGTGCCGCCTATCCGTGACACCTCATTAGTGCTGTCTATCAGTGCCGCCTATCCGTGCCACCTCATTAGTACTGCCTATCAGTGCCCTTTAGTGCTGCCTATCAGTGCCCATCAGTGCTGCCTATCAGTGCCCATCAGTGCTGCCTCATCAACGCACATCAGTGAAGGAGAAAAATTACCTGTTTGAAAAATTTTATAATAGAAACAAAGAAACTTTTTTTTTTTTTTTAATTTTTTGCACTTTTTTTATTTATAGCGCAAAAAGTAAAGCGCCCAGTGGCGATTAAATACCACCAAAA
This sequence comes from Staurois parvus, assembly GCF_062004578.1. Taxonomy (NCBI): domain Eukaryota; kingdom Metazoa; phylum Chordata; class Amphibia; order Anura; family Ranidae; genus Staurois; species Staurois parvus. Next base: position 149,493 of record NW_028320807.1, read on the forward strand.
GAAAGCTCTATTTGTGAGAAACAAATGATCAAAATTTCATATGGGTACAATGTTGCATGACTGCGCAATTGTCAATCAAATTGCGGCAGCGCTGAAAGCTGAAAATTGGCCTGGTAAATAAGGGGGTATAAGTGCCCGGTAGGCGAGGGGTTAAAGGATAAGTTCACCTTTCTGAACATGTTACAGCCATATTTAGGTTGTGAAATGTTCAGCCTCAGACCCTTCTCCCCCTGATTCCCCCCCCCCCCCTTTTGTGGCAGCAAACCGGGGATTTTCTCCCCCGAACTCACTACCACAATACAAAGAGAGCACATCCGTACGGAGCTCCGCCCACACAGCCGCGTCATTGATTTACAGAACCCTTTGAATCAATGAACTGCAAGTACCGGCAGCCTTTGCAGATGTCAGCTTGTAGCTCTCGATATACTACCACGGCGCAGTTAAAACAAAAATAATTTTTCCTGTCCGTGTAAAACCATCTGCTTGTATGAGCACCTGACCGTACTGACAGTCTGCAGGAGACCTGCATGGCACCAGTGATCTACTGATCGCTGTTGCAATGCTTTACAGGCTCCTAAAACAAGAAATAGTAAATGCACATTTTTTTTACTTGTAAACAAGTGTGCATTTATTAATTTTTGTAAAAAGCTGAACTTATCCTTTCATTGAACAAACTGAAGTTAGAGGCTGATTGGCTGCCATGCACAGCTGCACCCGATTCTCAATGCTACAGTTTTAGTAAATCTCCCCCAGTGTCTAACCCAGCAATGGGCAAACTACGGCCCGGCGGACCTTTTAATCCGGCCCGCGGAGCGTGATACTGTCAGGATGGCTGTCAGGATGTGTGTAGGCGGGGCAGCGTGACGAACGTGAGGGGAGCTAGGCTCCTCTCACAGTCCGCCCTGAAGACCGGAACGGCGCGGGAACACGGCGAGAGGAACGCGCGGAGCAAAGGTAAGTGAATTGACACAGGGGGGACTTGGCTTACTACTTGGGGGGGAATAGTACTGTGGGGGATGAAATACTATATGAGGGATGAATTACTATGGGGGATGAATTACTATAGGGGGGATGAATTACTATAGGGGGGATGAATTACTATAGGGGGGATGAATTACTATAGGGGGGATGAATTACTATAGGGGGGATGAATTACTATATGGGGGATGAATTACTATATGGGGGATGAATTACTATGGGGGATGAATTACTATATGGGGGATGAATTACTATATGGGGGATGAATTACTATATGGGGGATGAATTACTATATGGGGGATGAATTACTATGGGGGATGAATTACTATGGGGGATGAATTACTATATGGGGGATGAATTACTATATGGGGGATTAATTACTATGCTTACTATGGGGGAATATTACTATACTTACTATGGATGACACATACACATCATTCATCTACTCTTGGTCCGGCCCCCGGGTCCAATATATGAACCCATTGCGGCCCTCAAGTCAAAAAGTTTGCCCACCCCTGGTCTAACCTCTCACCACTCTATCCAAAAATGAAATAACGCCTTTACATACACTGGATATTTAAACCCAAGAACAAAATGTAACATATTGCAGTTGGACAGTCCTGTATGGCTGCATTAGTATTCATTTGTCAGGCAAAGACCATTTTCAGCAAGTACAGAAAATACCCGTTCTTGCCAAAACAAATGCTGTGAATAGACCGCATGACCGATGTTCTCCTCCTTCTGTAAACTAATCTCCCCATCCCCCATGTAACCGCAGACAGGTTTGTAGTCCAGTCTGGGTGGCAGTGATGACACCTTCCATAGATACAGTGAAGGAGTGAGCATAGGCACCCAGGGACAGGAAATGGGTTCTTCACATGTGAAAATGATACGTAAGTGAAAACTAATGCAACCATGTCTCCATATTCAGGCAATGGTGTCACGAGCCCCTCCCCTCTTCATTTTGCACATGTGCAGTTGTGAGTGGGGAGTCCTATAAGAATAGTGGAATAAAATGTAGATACTTACTATTTTCATCATTTTTGTTCCGTTAATTGTAACTGAAAAATAGTTTCTTGTGGATATTTTGAATATCAATCAATATCTCTGTATAGAAAAAAAAAAAAAAAAAAAAAAAAAAAAAAGGTCAGTAATACATTCATGTGACCAGTGGTGTATTTTGGTTTTGTGCTGCCCTAGGCAAGACTAAAATAGGGCACCCCCCTGTAAATAAATTTGCCCCACCCTTTTATCTGCAAACTCCGCCCCTTCCTCTTTAGGCCCCACCTCTTCCTATTATAGCTCCGCCCATTGACAACGATGGGCTGCTATTCCTCCCACTGACACCAATGATGGGGTACAATTCCCCCCACTGACACCAATGATGGGGCACTATTCCCCCCACTGACACCAATGATGGGGCACTATTCCTCCCACTGACACCAATGATGGGGCACTATTCCTCCCACTGACACCAATGATGGGGCACTATTCCTTCCACTGATACCAATGATGGGGCACTATTCCTCCCACTGACACCAATGATGGGGCACTATTCCTCCCACTGATACCAATGATGGGGCACTATTCCTCCCACTGATACCAATGATGGGGCACTATTCCTCCCACTGACACCAATGATGGGGCACTATTCCTCCACTGATACCAATGATGGGGCACTATTCCTCACACTGACACCAATGATAGGGCACTATTCCTCCCACTGATACCAATGATGGGGCACTATTCCTCCCACTGACACCAACGATGGGACACTATTCCTCCCACTGATACCAATGATGGGACACTATTCCTCCCACTGACACCAATGATGGGGCACTATTCCTCCCACTCACACCGATGATGGGGCACTATTCCTCCCACTGACACTAATGATGGGGCACTATTCCTCCCACTCACACCGATGATGGGGCACTATTCCTCCCACTGACACTGATGATGGGGCACTATTCCTCCCACTGACACCAATGATGGGACACTATTCCTCCCACTGACACCAATGATGGGGCACTATTCTTCCCACTGATACCAATGATGGGACACTATTCCTCCCACTGACACCAATGATGGGACACTATTCCTCCCACTGACACCAATGATGGGGCACTATTCCTCCCACTCACACCAATGATGGGGCACTATTCCTCCCACTGACACCAATGATGGGGCACTATTCCTCCCACTGATACCGATGATGGGACACTATTCCTCCCACTGATACCAATGATGGGGCACTTTTCCTCCCACTGACACCGATGATGGGGCACTATTCCTCCCACTGATACCGATGATGGGGCACTATTCCTCCCACTGATACCGATGATGGGACACTATTCCTCCCACTGACACCAATGATGGGGCACTATTCCTCCCACTGACACCAATGATGGGACACTATTCCTCCCACTGACACTAATGATGGGGCACTATTCCTCCCACTGACACCGATGATGGGGCACTTTTCCTCCCACTGATACCAATGATGGGGCACTATTCCTCCCACTGACACCAATGATGGGGCACTATTCCTCCCACTGATACCAATGATGGGGCACTATTCCTCCACTGACACCGATGATAGGGCACTATTCCTTCCACTGCTACCTCCTAGATTGTAAGCTCGAAAGAGTAGGGCCCTCTAACCCCTTGTGTGCTGTTTGTAGTTGCTGTAATCTTTCATGTATTGTCCCCCCCTCTATTATACAGCACTGAGCAAACCCTTTGGCGCTATATAAACTCGATGTAATGTAATGTAATGATATCAATGATGGGGCACTATTCCTCCCACTGACACCAAAGATGGGGCACTATTCCTCCCACTGATACCAATGATGGGGCACTATTCCTCCCACTGACACCAAAGATGGGGCACTATTCCTCCCACTGATACCAATGATGGGGCACTATTCCTCCCACTGATACCAATGATGGGGCACTATTCCTCCCACTGACACCAAAGATGGGGCACTATTCCTCCCACTGACACCAATGATGGGGCACTATTCCTCCCACTGATACCAATGATGGGACACTATTCCTCCCACTGATACCAATGATGGGGCACTATTCCTCCCACTGATACCAATGATGGGGCACTATTCCTCCCACTGACACCAAAGATGGGGCACTATTCCTCCCACTGACACCAATGATGGGGCACTATTCCTCCCACTGATACCAATGATGGGACACTATTCCTCCCACTGATACCAATGATGGGGCACTATTCCTCCCACTGACACCAATGATGGGGCACTATTCCTCCCACTGACACCAATGATGGGGCACTATTCCTCCCTTTGACACCAATGATGGGGCACTATTATGACACTAATGATGGGGAGGAATAGTGCCCCATCATTGGTGTGAGTGGGAGGAATAGTGCCCCATCATTGGTGTCAGTGGGAGGAATAGTGCCCCATCATTGGTGTCAGTGGGAGGAAAAGTGCCCCCTCCTTAGTGTCAGTGGGAGGAATAGTGCCCCATCATTGGTATCAGTGGGAGGAATAGTGCCCCATCATTGGTATCAGTGGGAGGAATAGTGCCCCATCATTGGTGTCAGTGGGAGGAATAGTGCCCCATCATTGGTGTCAGTGGGAGGAAAAGTGCCCCCTCCTTAGTGTCAGTGGGAGGAATAGTGCCCCATCATTAGTGTAAGTGACACCAATGATGGAGCACTATTACTCCCACTGACACCAATTATACTTACATCGCTGTGCTGACCCCTGCTCCAGCCCGGGCTCCCTCCTTCAGACACAGACACTTACCCATCAGCTGTCTTCCTTCTCCAGCCGCTCTCCTCCTCTTCACCGGCTCCAGCTGCTCCATCACTCGATCATCAATGTTCCCGCTGCTGCTCAGCTCCTCCTCTCCAAGCTCCGCTTTCTCGTCTGTGATTGCCCGCCTGGTGCCTTTTCTGAGCTACAGATCTGGCTGCCAATCACCGGCAAGGAGGCAAAGCTTGCAGAGGGAGGGACAGGCTGCCATAGGCTGCCCAATGATCCCAGGGGTGTGGCCAGATTAGAGGGAAGGCTTGTCATCCCGCCCACATCGCGATCAAGATCCAAGAAGATGAAGACCCCGGACGGACACCCTCTGCACCCCCCTCCAGCAGCGCCTTGTGGACCGGATCGACGTGGGACACAGAGTCAGGTAAGACACAGCAGCCCCTGTCCCTTTCCCATGGTAGTGTCCCTTCCACGGGGAAAGGGGGGGGGGGCGGCACTGCAGAGGGACAGGTGAGGGGCAGTGGGACAGGAGGAGCTCAGAGGGACAGGTGAGGGGCAGGAGGAGCGCAGAGGGACTGGGTCAGTGCAGTGGGACAGGAAGAGCACAAAGGGGCAGATGGACAGGAGGAGCGCAGAGGGACAGGTGGGGGACAGATGGACAGGAGGAGCGCAGAGGGGCAGATGGACAGGAGGAGCGCAGAGGGGCAGGTGGGGGGCAGATGGACAGGAGGAGCGCAGAGGGGCAGGTGGGGGGCAGATGGACAGGAGGAGCGCAGAGGGGCAGGTGGGGGGCAGATGGACAGGAGGAGCGCAGAGGGACAGGTGGGGGGCAGATGGACAGGAGGAGCGCAGAGGGGCAGGTGGGGGGCAGATGGACAGGAGGAGCGCAGAGGGGCAGGTGGGGGGCAGATGGACAGGAGGAGCACAGAGGGGCAGGTGGGGGGGCAGATGGACAGGAGGAGCGCAGAGGGGCAGGTGGACAGGTGGGGGGCAGATGGACAGGTGGGGGGCAGATGGACAGGAGGAGCGCAGAGGGACAGGTGGGGGGCAGATGGACAGGAGGAGCGCAGAGGGACAGGTGGGGGGCAGATGGACAGGAGGAGCGCAGAGGAACAGGTGGGGGGCAGATGGACAGGAGGAGCACAGAGGGACAGGTGGGGGGCAGTGGGACAAGAGGAGCTCAGAGGGACAGGTGGGGGGCAGATGGACAGGAGGAGCGCAGAGGGACAGGTGGGGGGCAGTGGGACAGGAGGAGCGCAGAGGGACAGGTGGGGGGCAGATGGACAGGAGGAGTGCAGAGGAACAGGTGGGGGGCAGATGGACAGGTGGGGGGCAGATGGACAGGAGGAGCGCAGAGGGACAGGTGGGGGGCAGATGGACAGGAGGAGCGCAGAGGGGCAGGTGGGGGGCAGATGGACAGGAGGAGCGCAGAGGGACAGGTGGGGGGCAGATGGACAGGAGGAGCGCAGATGGACAGGAGGAGCGCAGAGGAACAGGTGGGGGGCAGATGGACAGGAGGAGCACAGAGGGACAGGTGGGGGGCAGTGGGACAAGAGGAGCTCAGAGGGACAGGTGGGGGGCAGATGGACAGGAGGAGCGCAGAGGGACAGGTGGGGGGCAGATGGACAGGAGGAGCGCAGAGGAACAGGTGGGGGGCAGATGGACAGGTGGGGGGCAGATGGACAGGAGGAGCGCAGAGGGACAGGTGGGGGGGCAGTGGGACAGGAGGCGCTCAGAGGGACAGGTGGGGGGCAGATGGACAGGTGGGGGGGCAGATGGACAGGAGGAGCGCAGAGGAACAGGTGGGGGGCAGATGGACAGGTGGGGGGCAGTGGGACAGGAGGCGCTCAGAGGGACAGGTGGGGGGCAGATGGACAGGTGGGGGGCAGATGGACAGGAGGAGCGCAGAGGGACAGGTGGGGGAAGTGGAACAGGTGGGGGGCAGTGTATCGGGGGGACAGTGTGACAGGAGTGGGGATGCACCAGTCCTCCAAGCACTTACCTGTCCAGCATGGGCTCCTCCAGATGGTGTCCCTTCTCCCCCAGGTTCTCCTGTATGAAAAAG